>NW_020650526.1:3678052-3764398 GCF_003573695.1 Papaver somniferum | reverse complement strand
TTTATTAATAGTGTTTTCGGAATTTGATTTTTGTCCCCTGATTCATGGATTTGTGGTGTCATTTTCTTGAGCATCACAAGAAAAGTTAGGGATGGAGATTCTTATTTTGCTTGCTCATTTGAATTGAAGAATTTTGGTTTACTTTTCAGGGGTTTGGAATGAGGTGTTGGTTACTACAATGTAAATACCTCTCATTTCCTTTTACATTGCTCTATGGTTTTCAACATTGAAAGCTAGCACAACTTGTGAAGCTACTTACATTGGCTGTTCATTTGCTATTGTTTAGAGCCGATTTGCCCCGTGTTATCCAGTCTACTAAAACATTGTTATTGCCTCTCTTTATTGGTTCAGGTCTGCTTACATACTTACTGCAATTTTGTTTTGTTTCATTCTGTTTTAGGCTTGCTACTAGTTTCCTTTAGATTTTCTGTAATTGGCATTAAAGATTTTGTTCACATTGCAATTTCATTTTGGCTATGTGTAGGGATGTCACAGAGACCTGGATTTTGGGATGTTTGTATTGGCTTATAACTTTTTACCCATCTTCAACGCAAAATCATCGAGGGATTTGATATTGCGGTTAGCGGGGAGGTTGGTTTTGACTGGAAGGGATTCTTTTTTGTCTTTTTTTTTATTTGATTTTAATTTTTTTGTTATGTACCTGAAAACTTCATGTCCTTTTTTTTTTGGTTTCTGGATCTTTGCAACTCCGAAAGCTCACCCTATCATGTTAAATTGAATGGTGCAGTTAGAAAGGGAGAGCTTATGTTTCCACCTTTAGCTTTTATTGCGACTTACATTTCCTGCGTCCTCAGCCCAAGTCAAGGTTAGCACCTCTAGCAGCATCAATTAATCATGGTTCAGAGTTTTGTGTTTTATGATACTGTTCTCAAACTTAACATCCAAATATAGACATGTTAATGATAATTTATTTTATTTTGCAGGCAACTGAGAGGCTTGAGGTTGTATACCGTGTCCTAAAATAGGTGATTCTTACTGGTTCACCTGGACGCAAAGCAAGAAGCAAGTTAGCAAGCAGATATTTACTTTCTTGCTCAAAGCTGTAGGAAAGAGTGAGTTGAATTCTCCCTTTTAGATTACTAACTTTTAATAGGTTGCAAACTTCACTATCTATATACCTGCGTTGTATGCTAATACTTATCCGTACTTGTTCTAATGTAGGCACAAATGAAGGAACAAGCTGGGTTAGATGAGAATGGTAAGCAACAATCCACTAATCCTGAAATCTATGTGATTGTATTACCTACATGCCGACATAAACTTGTAAGAACTACAGGAAATGGTCACTGACCTGTGTTATAGTTCTGTGTGGATGCATTATGAGAATGTATGTGGTGATTAACACTGAGAAGAATCTATTGTATTGATATCCATCTTTATATGTATGTCGAATACACCTAACTTCTTACAACAACTGTGCAGGTACAAGAAACACCATCACCTAGTGTTATTCTGATGCCCATACATGATCAAGCTTCGAATCCTTGCGCTATTACAACTACTCCAGCAAGAGGAACCAGTTCACAATATTAATGAAGAAGTCTTCTTGCACTGAGCACATTGTTAAGCTAGGGGTAGAGGTAATTTAGACTGATGATGTTGGAATACCAGTAGATGTAAAGCAGGGATAGCATCTGTCTAGTATATGGCACATGAACTGAACTGGTTTTTGACACCTGAATGTCTAGTATGTGTCGCAGCCATTCAATTTGGTGAATGATTATTATTGTAGTTTCAGAAATAAGAATAAAATTTGCAGTCTCAAAATTTGCATTTGAAAATATGGATGGCTTGAAATTTTCAGGTGACCGGAACTGGCATTCCCAGGTGACCGGAACTGGCATTCTCAGGTGACCGGCTTCCAGGCCAGGATCACCTGAAAGTGCCAGTATTTTTTTATTAAAATCTAACGAATTCCTAACGTTCTAAACGAGTTAGACTATTCTGAAATTGCAAGACTCCTTATTAGTAACTTGAACTGTTATATAAAGAGTTAGCTAACATTATAACACAATCTCTACATTACAAAGTAAATATGAAGTGTAAATGTCAATAGTTAGGAAAAAAGTGGTAATGAAACGAGTGTGTTAGCCTATTTAATTTCCCTAATGGGCTAAAAGAGTTAGATAAAAATACTAACACATTATAGAACTGCCATTGGGTAACTATTTTTCTTAGTTAGGGAAATTAGCTCTATTATTTTAGTAATGTTTTTTTTTTCTGTAAGGAAATCCTTGATCTGGTGTAGTGTATTATCTAATTTGCTAAAGGAAGATCCACTTAAAACTCTCAACTTAATTGCATTCCATTGTTTTCCTTTCTTAGATTTCGTCATTGACATATGCATCCTTTTTGTTTGTTGGTTCTCTGCAAGTACCTATTGGACCTTTGATACAGTTCTTCATGGTAAATTCGTTACTGATGGAGTTATTTGGTAAATATCATGTAAGGTGCACCACCGTTTTAAACACTCACTATATACTTGGGATTATACTCTTGGGGTACTATTTGTGCAACAAACATAGGATTGGATAAACTCGCTTCTTGGCATGCTTATGAATTATTCTAGCTTAGAGTATCATTTTGTTAAATCCCAATTACAGTAAGAAATGGTACTTGCTATTTTAGCTCAAACGGAAGAGCACATGGTCTCACCCATGTACAGATGGTACTGTTATTTGACTAGGCTAAAATTTACATGCTTCCGGTGGCTGTGGGTTCGGCTCCCACAGATATTGTTACTTGGTTGGGATAAAATTTACATGCTTCCAATGGCAATATTAGATATGGATTACATAGATTTGAAAAGTGTCATATATCATGTTGGTCATGATTTGTGGCTCCAATTAGAGTGGAACCAGATTCAGAATACTAAGGGATGGAAGGAAGTTTAGTTCTGTGAGTTATTAGCTGTGCAATTGATTTTTTGTCTTCATATTCACACACAACTCTGTGTATAACTTTAGCTTAAGCTTATTTATCTGTTTGTGTTAATGAACTACTTTTACACAATTAGTTTTATTGGTTACGTATCTCCAATCATTTTTATTCAGATATTAATTGTGTGGATTACAGAGAAGGTTGTTACTACCTTAATATATTTTTCAGAAAGGTATAATTTTAGAAGAACCGTATATTCTTAGAAAGTGGTAGTGAAAGCTTTTTTGATAACCATACAAAGGGTTCTATAATCTGCATCCAGGGGTAAAAACTGTTCTAAAGGTAAATGCCCGTCCATCAGATGCAATAAATCTGGCAAAGACATGCAAGGCAATGTGATTTTGCATCCTCCATGTAACTTCGTGTCCACTTTTTTTTTTTTCAACGTATGATTTACGGTGTATCTGAATTTGTTTGGTGGCATCGAATCTTTATTAACATCTGGAGCATTGCATACTCTGAATCAACATCTCTAATTTTCACTGAGTATATTGTTGTATTTTGTTTTTCCATTGGGAGTCTCAAATGATATTATACAATTTCCCGATCATTTCTCATCTTAATGCTTCTTAATAGCCGAATGCTATTTAGTTCAGACTTCTAGAAGCGAATGATAGACCCTTCACTCATATCATTTGCATTACTATTAAACATTTTCTTTTTCTCTTTCAGTCTTGCAGTCCATACTCCTGCAGTTCTGCCAATGATGTAATAAGTTATTTTCATTTGTATGTAGCTTGAAATGCTTAATTTGATTTTGAGATTCCAGTGCATGGTAAACATGGATGTTTTCATTTTGAAGCTGAAGAGGGAAACTGTTGACCTCTTGGCTCAATTGACCGTCTAATATATACCGCTGTAACAAACATAAATGCCTATTTTTAGTACCTCAAGAGATGCACAACCATTGCCATTGGTCAGTTTCTTTCTATAGAAATTTTTTGTGACATCTCGAAATTTCCTTTGATTAGCATTTTTTAGTCACTTTGATGAGCAACCGTACAAAAAAATAAATACCCATCATTACTGCAAAGAAATGTCATATGTTTCCATATCGATGCACATTTCAGTAATTTAATCGACCTTGATATCCTTTATGTTAGACTAGCAATGTGAAAAACCATGTTTTGAAGAATCACACTAATCAGAGTTGATACCTAGCAAGGGAATAAAATATTTGTTAATTAAAATCACAAAAGGGTGTATGTCATCTTTCTTTTTTGGTCTTTCTTTATAATAGAAGACCCTAAAAGAGTCATATGACATCCTCACAGTCGTTCTAATCTCGGCTGAAGCCATGTCAACAAACATTTTCATATCATCCCAAAGTATTTTGCCAATTCAACCAAAGGAAAGCATTACGATGCTTATACGTGCCGACACAGTTTCTAGAGATACCAAAACATCACGAATTCTCCAAAGGACACATACCATACTAAGCATCTTTTGGGCAATTACGAAGTGGTCAACGAGGAATCTTTTGAAGGCATATGTGTGCTAGGAATACCAAAGGCAGACCAAAAATCAAAGTTCTTTAGAGTTTAGTTTTGTAAGAAGCAGATACAAACCATGTATCATCGGCATCCACCACCTCACAAACCTTCAAAAAAGACTTTGAACCTTTACCTGATTTTTTGAAAGAGTTATTTTGTAAAAGGGTCTTAATTTTAGGACGTAATTAGGGTCTGGGTTGTGAAAGTTGCAGTTGATGCTAAAGAGTCGAAGACTGACTGTTGACTGTGAGTGAACTGGTAAATGACTTTTTAAATCTGCTAAAGCCACGGACTGTCAATTGATCAAAATAATAAAAAGTTCTAGTTTACAACACTAATCAAAAGTATTAAAAAAAATGTCAGTGATTTAAGGAAGAAATCCATTCAGAAACCCATAATAATCCGGATACCGGAACCCCTAGTGAATCAACAACCAATTAATACGTTATCAAAACAGAATTAGTATTATTGGTTTTGACGGAATACCAAGAAATCAAAGAGTTGAAGATAAGGTAATCCCATTCTCCGGGAAATTGCCTAATTCATGTAGTTCATAGTTAGTCTCATTAGCTTCAACTTTTTAAGCAACTGCACCGCACGTTAATATGAACCGTTTTTTAACAATTTTATCGAGTTTCTAGTGTGTTAACACAACAAAATGAAATATTAATAGCAATCTGTTATTGGGCCGACCGATCGGAGGGCCCGTAGGGAGGGAGTCTCTTTTATGGTCATTTTTTTTCAATCCTGTTAAAGGGGCGGGTGGTTTCATTGGAGGGGCGGTAAACCTAATAAGACAAAGAGGGTCATTAGGTGGTAATTCAAGTGCCCTTATCAAAAAAATATGAAAATGACCAATTAACCCTTATTATTAATAATCGAGATTAGTGATGATAATCAAGATTAGTGTTGCTAATTAATTTTCACTTATAATAACTCTAAAATCAGATTTTTAGAGTTATAAAAAAAAATTTAGAGGAGAAGAAAAAGAAAACTTATGTGATATTTGTGAAACCCTAGATTTTGATTCACTCAACCAAAATGAGTGATTCCATTGGCAAATTTGAGATGGGTGAATCTCTATACGATAGAGAAAACAAATACTACATACCCCTTGATGGAGATCCTGATATGGAGTATTTCTTATATGGTAGAGATGTTTTAACCCATAGTGAAGGTCAATCTCAACCAATTGAAGAAATTAGCCAACAAAGTGAATAACCAGCAACTGAAAATGACCAGATATACTTCTAAACTAGTTCTCATTAGCTTTTTGTTGCTTAAAATTCTCTAAAGTACGTAAAAAAATCAAATTTTAAAAAATTTCAGAAGAACTTACGGTTGATAATTAGCTAGTTATCAACCGTAATTGAATGTTACGGTTCGTAAAGTTTCCAATACCAACCGTAACTGGTTCAATTGGGGGGAAAACTCAATCGTAATACCAGTTACGGTTAGTATAAAATTTTCGAGTCGAACCCTAATATCAGTACGGTTGGTTGCGTTCTTCAGTAGTTACCAACCGTAACTCATCATGTGCATGGAAGTATTTACTGCACTTCTTACGGTTGGTAATATGTAAATAGCTACCAGCCGTAATTGTGTTACGGTTTGTGATCTGTGTTTTTTACCTATCGTATAATGATTTGTATGTTTTCATTTTCAGTTCATCCTATTTACGGTTTGTTACGGGAGGACCACTACCAACCGTAGTTGTGTTACGGTTTGTAAGTGATTGTAATTACGAACCGTATCTCTGTTACGGTTTGTATTTCCTGTGTCGTGTCCAACCGTAGCTTTATGTATGTTTTTGTTTTGTTCTTGTTTAGACTAATGTGGGTGTATTATTGTCCAGATCGTGAGTGTACCCCCCCTAATGGATGAACAACCTTTAGCAAATCAACTTCTCACCCAAGATTCTATCTCTCACTATTTAACCGAGGAGACATGGGAGGAAAAAGATGATGCAAAGCATTGGGCTAGAGAACGAGGCAAGTTGATTATGTGTATCATAGTTTGTAATGGTACCACTAGTGAAAGTGCCTTTCAAATGGTTTGCGAGTGTAGTGGACAACATAGAAGTCATGAAAAAGAATGGCCATAAAAGAGACTCCCTCCCTACAGGCCCTCCGATCGGTCGGCCAAATAACAGATTGCTATTAATATTTCATTTTGTTGTGTTAACACACTAGAAACTCGATAAAATTGTTAAAAAACGGTTCATATTAACGTGCGGTGCAGTTGCTTAAAAAGTTGAAGCTAATGAGACTAACTATGAACTACATGAATTGGGCAATTTCGAATGCAAGTAACATTTTGGAATCTTCACAAAAAGGTTGAACCAGGCCTACGATATCTACAAGTTCGAAAGCACCTAAAAATTCATGATATGCCATACTTATCTTTACACGTTCTCGTCAGATAAATGAATAGTTATGAGCCGTTAGATTCTTGTAGTTTCCCTATCCGAAGATTTATTTTATTTTATTTTTTTTAGAGAAGATATTATTGTCATTTGATTTCGGGGTAAAATATCTCCGTTTTCCTTGACATATCTATAAACGCTAAATATCTAGGCCTTAAATATCTTCTTGCTCTTTCCACCAGAGATACACAGAGCCGAGAGAGAGAGACAGAGAGATTGAAAGAAAGCACACGCTCTTTCTACTTTCTTCTCTCCAAGGCTAAGCTTGTTTCCTTACAGTTTGTTTGTGTTGCAAAGTCTGGGTCTGGGTTTCTTTGATTGCAAACATAAAAGGTATTTGTTGTTATACTTTTTGGCTTAATTTATTAAACTTTGTTTATGTGCAAAGATTTTTAATTTTGAAATGATTTTAATGTTTTAATGCAGAAAGTTCGATTGTGAGGGATTAGTGGGTTGTTTGAGTAAGCTCAATAGACATGAAGAATTGGAGGAATTCAGTTGACAACAACCAAGGTTTGTTTTACAATTTGCCACTAAGTAATGGTCAATTTGATGTTTTGGGCCCTTGATTTTAAGTAAATTTTGATTAATTATTGCCTCAACATGAGGGTTCCCAAGTAGTTCTCACCCTCACAGGCAATAGATATGGTGGTTCATAGGTCTTCCCTGTCTATGGCCTCCTCAATTGCCAACAAGTTATACAAGTCACTGATAAAATGAATTTTTCATTGTTGGGAGTTATTTGGTGATTAGATGGTTGGAGTTTACATCATTTGTGCCAAATCTCTAAGATCCAAAAAAAGAAAACAAGAAGAATTTGATATGTGCTCGCTAGCTAGTTGCAAGAATGCTTCAACCAGCATTGGGTAAGCAGGGAATAACATTGGACACGTGGTCCCGTTTTATTGTGGCGTGTTTAAGATCTTTTTTCGTGTTTGCTCTGTGCTAGTTGAAACTTTGTTGCTAACGACACGCTAACAGAAGGGGTTTTCTTTTTAAGTTGCACATCTCTGCATAAACAAGTCATGTATATTGTAGTGCCCTGATGTTTGTCCTTTGGTCTTGTGAATTTATTATGTCTAGGAGGATTGAGAACAAACGAGAGAAATTTAGTGGCTGAGATGATTGAGATGAGAAAAGTTCGGACAGCGTTTATGGTGGAGAAATGTCGAAACAGGAATGAAGCAGTCATGTGTCCCAAACCACAGAGACAAAATATAAGGTTCGTCGGACTATACTTTTTTCTCTGTTACTAAATCATGCCTACTTGTTTTATTGCTTGAAATGTCTTTGCAATATATAATTACACTTTTACTGTTAAGTGAAGTCTACATTATCTCGAATACAACTCACATTGGCTGAATAGTTGCATTGCTAAAACTGTTTTTCTTTAATATCAAAATGGTGCTGGTTACACCTAGTATAAATGCACCCAGACACCCAGTAGTATTTCTTAGTTATCTCTTTACACCTGATTAGGAGAATTCTTGCTTGAATTATGGCCTAGAGGCTAGTAGTAGTAGATGACGTTATCAATAGTTAGGTACATAACTTGTAATCTGTCAGAACTCAGTGTAATTTAAGGGCTTGAGCTTCTATATTGGTCAAAATATATATAAAGCTGATTTGTTCAAAGCAACAACAGTTTCCAAAGCCACCGAACTACCGGTAAACAATGCAGATGGTCATGCCGATTTTCCCTTTGTAACAACTTAGAAGAGGTGACAGGAAGTTTAGTTAGTAATTGATTCTATTGATTGTAAATGCTAGAATAGAACTCTCCCTTCTTTATGCTCTGAATGCACTTCACTTCTTATTGTCATTACATCTCACTGTAAATTCATATGAATAATAATGCGACTTCAGGCCTTGTGGGGGGGAGTATGCCGACCAAAACATAGCAGGTCAGCTTCCACATATCTTTGCGGGCAAGGTTTGTTATCCGCTACCCCTTTTTATTTATTTCTATGTTTCGTAACCAGAGTTGTGTTGGCTAACCGTGCTTTTTGCTTCCAGCAGGCATCCCCGCCATTTTACTCAGGTTCTCCTCCTATCCGTTCTAGTAACCCTGTAACCCAAGATGCCCGTTTCCGTGAACAGAGGGGTCAAGCAAGCCCTATTCGTGATTTTTGTATAGAAAGTTCAGAAGTTGATCGGATGCGAAGCATCACAACGATGGCCTGAGACAAATTTCCCACGCATTCCACCACACCTACGTATTATCTGTATATTCGGTTTTTGCAACTGCGAAACTGTAGGATTCGATTATCATGTATAAAGTTTCATTTCTTCAAGTTAGTTAGTTTACCTTCCTTCAAAACTTTGGTTTTTCAGGCCCTTATTATAAACTTAGTTCAATGAATCAGAAACAAAAAGTTTCTGATCTGAGAATGGTTGATGAATAAATTTTATCTTTTTGGTACTAAAGAAGCCAGGGGTTAAATGTTTTCTTTGTTTCATCTAAAGAAGCCAGCTTCTGTTCTGTCAACAAAATCACTACTGTGTTGTCCCCTCCCAGAAACACCAGCAACTTCTCCAAACTCCGATTTTGAGCCATCAGAGTTGAGAAGATATTTCAGTCTTTCACAGGATGGCCTCTGTGAACCACATGTTCTGCCTTGTAGTTTCAATCCTAAGAATAGAGGCGGAAACCGAAAGATTGCTAATGATTCACTTGGATGTAATTTTACATAGTATTTAGTATTTACACTCTACTGCATAATGGAGGTCAATTTCTGGTTATAGTGGGGCTGTTTAACACATTGGCCCCAAGTGGAGACCTGCAAGAGAGCAGAAATGGACTGGAGAATACATGCTTTATTCGGCAAGGTTCACATTTGATTTCATAATAGCATCCACTGAAAATTCCTGAATTAACAATAATCACTTATGCACAGACGGTAATACAAACCTCAAATAAGAAAATTCAAATGCTAATGCAACAACTAGCACTCATGAAGATAGTAAGCAAAAGATAAAATTCACACAGAACAAATAACTAGATGTGCTTGTTCACATCAACAACAACCATCAGTGTACCAATTTCTGAACATTTCTTTGCAACCTTAAAAGCAATACAATATTCGCAAAGAGTACAAGGTTAATCAGGAAATAGCACCCCTGCACGTAAAGTTCAACAAGCACCTTCTCTAATTCGTACGAGATAAAAACATAATATAGGGAACACCCCTAAGCCTGAAAATAAACAATCAAACACAAGCGAGTGTCTGAATGTACTGAAAAGAAAAATTAGATCGACCAAACTGGTTTGAATGACCTGGTGCCAGTCTATGAATTTCCTTGAAGCTCTTGTCCTGTATATCATAAGAAAAAACTTTATCTTGGATTAGTAAAACCACCTTAGACGAATTGCATTCTACTTCCTCTACCAGCAATACATCAAAGGCAGGGGGCCGTGGATACAAAATTATCAATTCTTGGGGAGAAACGTGATATTTTACATTCCATCCCATGTAGTCCGTCTCCATTTCCAAGACTTCAAAACTAGAAAGTGAAGCAGGACTGACAATTAGATGCAAGTGACCCCTACACTCCCCGAAGAATTTAACCATCATTTTATCCTCTACACTAGGAACAGAACGGTAGTCTGGCATTTTCATTCTTAATTCTTGATCAACATTGAAACAAAAAGAATTCCCTTCTATCGATGGGTCAATCCAGTGCAACGAACCTTTCCAGAATACTCCACTTTTATAGAGGAAGCTACGACGAGGTGCAGAAAAAACATCTCCAGAAAGCTTCCAAGTAGCAGTTTCAGATGAGTATATCTCCAATTGAAGATCCACATTGGTATCAGAATCTTCGGGTTGTTTAGTGAACCAAATGCAAACAACTTTGTAGTGGGGTGAATTGCGTGGATCATAAGCCAAGCTGACACTAGAAAACACAACAAAACCCTTTTCCTTTCCCTGAGATCCACTCACAATAGACCGAAATTGTTTTGCAAATGGATTGAAAACGTAATAGGTGCGCTCCAAGAAACTGGCTCTAATGCTGCTACAACACATAAGACCATTGCAAGATTGTTCAATTCTTATACCTTTGGGATCCTGAATAAAATCTAGGGTTTCAAAAGGGGCAGCGGATGAGGAGGACCCATCTAGCGAAACGAATTCCAGTTTCGGTTGATTTGTATGTAAAATTAGTCCATTGACTGAATGTGGGTATTGATGACAATGTTGTTGGCGCAATGCGGAAATGTGATGGGTTTATGGAAATGAATTTAGGAAGAGAGGTTGGTTAATTGAAAGGTGAGGCTTATATTAATATGAAAATGAAAATATTACAAGAGGCTTGTGTAGCAACTTTGGCTTACACTAGTTGTTTACAAAGAGGCACTTTGGCTCTTACTCTAAACTCTAGCTCTCACTCTTACTACTTACTCACTCACTTGAGTTGTGGATGACCACAAAGGCCAACATTTGCTTCTATTTATACTACTTCATGACCAACTACTAAGAATACTCTAGACTTGGAAATCTCTAGAGCTAATTGACCTAGATCATTCTAGAGAAAGAATTCTCTAGATACACATGATGGAAAATGTCTTAGAAGACTCTAGAATGGGCTTGCACTCTTTTTATCTTAGAAGAGTCTAGATATCTCTAGACTGGGCCTATGCATTGAGATAAGCCCATGGGAGTTATAGTTAGCTATCTAGATAATTCTAGATTTACCCATCACAATTATCAAATGTTTTTAACACCCCCTCTTAATTGTGATGTTGAGCTTATCTCTAAAATGATTGAATTTATCCACCGTGACTGCTTTTGTGAAAATGTCCGCATTTTGTTCTTGCGTCGGACAGAATTGGAGCTCGATTTCCTTGTTCTCTACTAACTCTCTGATGAAGTGATGTCGTAGCTCTATATGCTTCGTCCGTCCGTGGAACACTGGATTTTTTGTCATTGCAATTGTAGACATATTGTCACAGTATATAGTTGTTGGTTCTTTTTGCTTTTGTTGTAGGTCGGTCATTATTCTTCTTAACCATACCGCTTCACATGCTGCACTTGTTGATGCTATGTACTCTGCTTCGGCTGACGATAATGCCACAGTGCTTTGCTTTTTAGAACTCCAAGAGATAACTTTTGTTCCCATACAGAAAACATAGCCTGATGTGCTCTTTCGGTCTTCAATAGAACCTGCCCAATCGCTATCTGTGAAGCCAATTAAATCATTATCTTTTTCTCTTGTATACTTGATGCCAAAATCCTTCGTTCCCTTGATATACCGAAGAATTCTCTTTGCGGCTGCATAGTGTAACTTGCTTGGATCGCTCATAAACCGAGAAACAATACTAGTTGCATTGACGATGTCTGGTCTTGTATTTGTTAAGTAGATCAGTGAGCCGACTAGACTTCTGAATAAGGTTGGATCAACTTTTGTCGCTCCATCATTTTTTACCAATTTCTCATTGGTACCCATTGGAGTTGCAATTGGTTTGCAATCCATCATGTTGAACCTTTTCAGTAAGTCTTCCGCATATTTTTCTTGAGAAATGAATATTTCTTCTGGAGATTGTTTTACTTGAATCCCAAGAAAATATCGCATAAGTCCTAAGTCTGTCATCTCATATTCTTTCATCATCTCCTTCTTAAATTTTTCTGCCATGTCTTGTTTTGTGCTGGCGTAAATTAAATCATCAACATAGAGACAGACGATTAGGAAATCCGTACCTTGTTTTCTTATGTAGAGGGATGGCTCACTTGGACTCTTTTCAAATCCATTATCTCGGAAATACTTGTCGATTTTGTTGTTCCATGCACGCGGTGCTTGCTTGAGGCCATATAGTGCTTTGCGGAGACGATAAACCATGTTTTCTTTTCCTTTTCGGACATATCCTTGAGGTTGTTCAACGTACACCTCTTCTTCAAGTTCTCCGTTTAAGAACGCCGACTTTACGTCCAATTGGTAGACCTTCATTTTTAGTTGAGCTGCCAAAGCTAACACCATCCGGATTGTTTCCATGCGAGCGACTGGGGCGAATGTTTCGTTGTAGTCGATTCCTGGTTGCTGTGAATATCCTTTTGCAACTAGCCTTGCCTTGTGCTTCTGAATCGAACCATCTTCGTTGTATTTTGTCTTGTAGACCCATTTCAGACCAATTATTTCTTTGTCATTTGGCTGATTAACAAGCTCCCATGTCTTATTTTTATCGATTACTCGCATTTCTTCATCCATAGCATATCTCCATTTTTCTTCCTTCGCCGCTTCCTCATATTTTTTAGGCTCTAGTGCTATAAATGCACAATTAGATATATCATATATATCTCTTAGGGAACGCACCTTTCTTGGTGGGGCACTTGCACTTGATTCTGATGAACTTGGACTTTGTCGTGTTGGACTAGGAGATCTCGGGCTTGCTGGTGGAGTACTTTCTTCCTGGCGTGGCTTATCTGGCTCATCTTCAATGAGTAGTGGTAACTCGTGGTTGTCTGTTTCATCATTCCAATCCCAAGCTTTGAATTCATCGAAGATAACATCTCTTGAAATCACTAGTTCCTTTGTTTCTGGCTTTAAAAGTCTATAGGCTTTAGACTCTTCGCTGTATCCGATGAATATTAACTTTTCTCCTTTTCCATCGAATTTTTCTCTATGTTGGGATGGAATATGTGAGTATGCTACGCAACCAAAAATTCTGAAAGAAGTTACCTCGGGCTTTTTCTTATGCCACGCCTCGTATGGAGTTTTGTTGTGAACCGCTTTTGTTGGAGAGCGATTAAGGATGTAGACTGCTGTGTTGACTGCTTCCGCCCAGTAGGTGTTGGGTAGCTTCCTTGCTTTTACCATACTGCGAGCCATTTCCACGATCGTACGATTTTTCCTTTCCGCGACACCGTTTTGTTGTGGAGTGTATCGGACAGTGAGCTCCTTTTTAATTCTATTTTCTTTGCAGTAGTTGATAAACTCTTTTGAAGTAAATTCTCCACCACGGTCTGTACGGAAGACTTTCAATTGATGGCCACTTTGCTTCTCTGCCAGCGCCTTGAATTCTAGGAATTTAGTGAATGCCTCAGACTTTTGCTCGAGAATGTACACCCACATCATTCTGGTATAATCGTCCACGAATAAGAGAAAATATCTTCTGTTGTTGAGTGAAGTTGTTCTTGTCGGACCGCAGATATCAGCGTGCACCAATTCGAGGGGCCTTCTTGCTCTCCACGATGTCTTGGTAAATGGAAGTCTGTGAAACTTCCCAAGAATACAACCTTCACATACTTTATCTCCACCGTCGATATTGGGAAGACCAATTACCATGCCTTTTGATTTCAGAACCTTTAAGGATCTGTAGTTGAGATGCCCGTATCTCAAATGCCATAGCTTTCCTTCGTCAATATGGTTGGTACTCATTGCACAATTTTCAATTGATGGCATAGATAAGGGAAAGACAAAATTTCCTGACATTTTTACTTTTGCCACCAATTGCTTGTTAATTTTATCATAAATTGTGCATTCTCCGTCTTCGAAATGTAGTGAGTACCCCTTTCTTATAAGTTGTCCAACACTTAATAAATTTTGAGCTAGGCCAGGAACATAAAGAACATCAGATATGTATCGAGTTATACCTGACCTTGTACGTACGGATATGACTCCTCTTCCTTCAACATTCTGGAACTTTCCATCTCCGAGCTTGACCGGTGGAATCTCTTGCTCCTCCAATTTTACGAAATATTCTTTGTTTCCTGTCATATGGCTGCTGCATCCGCTGTCGACATACCATATACCTTGCTCTTCTTGTTGCGAGGTGAGGCAGGAATAAAATACTTGATTTTGAGAATCATTTTTCTCGGAATAGTTGGCTTCATTATTTTTAAGCCAACAATCTTTTTCCATGTGATTTAAGTTATCACATTTGGTGCACTTGTACTTGCAATTTTCAGTTGCATGGCCAAACTTTTTGCAAACACTGCATCGGAGATTTGAGGAGTAATTTTTTCCGTACCTTTGGTTGTTGTTTCTATAACCTCCTTTTCCTCTTCCTCGTCCGCGGTAGAAATTTCTGGGTCCTTGAGTTGACGTCGACCCTTTCTCGTACTGCGAGTTGGATGACGATCCCCCTCTGGAGCTTTCTTTTCTGGCTTCTGTATTTTTCTTCTCACTGAAATTTATTTTTGATTGAAATGCCTGCTCCAATGGTTGCTCCGCGAACCTATTTATCCTTTTCTCGTGCGCCTCGAGTGAACCCATTAATTCGTGTACCGAGAGAGTCGATAAATTTTTGGACTCTTCAATGGCAGCGACGATGTGATCGAATTTGAACGGTGAGCTCCTTAAAATCTTTTCTACAACTCTTTTATTTTCTATGGTATCTCCATAACTACTAATTTGATTTACTATACCAGTAACTCTTGAAAAGAAATTCTGGATAGTTTCATTTTCTTTCATAAGTAGATTATCAAAATCTCGCCATAAGTTTTGTAGTTTAATGGAGATTACCTTTTCTGATCCTTGGAATGCTACTTTGAGAATATTCCAGGCCTCCTTCGAAGTTTTCGCCACCGAAATTCGAGGAAAAATAGTTTTGCTTACCCCTTGTTGTAGAAATAGTAGTGCTTTAGCATCCTTCTTCTTGTTTTCCTTGTACTCCTTTTTCTCTGCATCCGTCCATGACGATAGAGCTTCTGCCGACTCGGGTACCTTATAACCATCTTCTACAAAATCCCATAAGTCTTGTGAAATGAATAATGTTTTCATTTGTAAACTCCAATAATCATAACTCTCACCATCAAAAATTGGAATTAGACTTTGGGCATAATTGAAACCTTGAATACTTTGGTTAATTGCCATGGGTAGAGTTTTAGGATTACTGGGTTAGGTTTGCTCTGATACCAAATTTGTTGGCGCAATGCGGAAATGTGATGGGTTTATGGAAATGAATTTAGGAAGAGAGGTTGGTTAATTGAAAGGTGAGGCTTATATTAATATGAAAATGAAAATATTACAAGAGGCTTGTGTAGCAACTTTGGCTTACACTAGTTGTTTACAAAGAGGCACTTTGGCTCTTACTCTAAACTCTAGCTCTCACTCTTACTACTTACTCACTCACTTGAGTTGTGGATGACCACAAAGGCCAACATTTGCTTCTATTTATACTACTTCATGACCAACTACTAAGAATACTCTAGACTTGGAAATCTCTAGAGCTAATTGACCTAGATCATTCTAGAGAAAGAATTCTCTAGATACACATGATGGAAAATGTCTTAGAAGACTCTAGAATGGGCTTGCACTCTTTTTATCTTAGAAGAGTCTAGATATCTCTAGACTGGGCCTATGCATTGAGATAAGCCCATGGGAGTTATAGTTAGCTATCTAGATAATTCTAGATTTACCCATCACAATTATCAAATGTTTTTAACAAATGTTCCCTAGCAAAAAATGGATCAGATATAATGGAACGCCATTTTTTGGACACGAGTTTGAACTCAAGCAGAATTTTAATCGGTAAACGCGACAAAATCTGTATCAAGATATCGACACTGCTAACTACAAGAGAGAGTGATGATGGATTCTCATGAGGATTCATGCAAGTAGAAATTGGATTCATCTCTTGAACAGTAAATAATGTAAATCAACAGATTCTAATCTTGGGAATCCAGAATATACCTCAGTTGGATCAAACCATGTACTAACTTGAATTTGAAGCTCAAACGATCTTTATTTTCGTAACCTCCATATCTGCTTCATACACTAAGAAAACCCTAACTGTCGTTCCTTAATTCCTGATGCAACTTCTATTGGCCCCATTTAAGCTTTAAAGAAAAATTGGGAAAGGGTGTGTAGTCGAGTCAAGTCAAACTGTGTCAAGCTCGGTCAAGCTAAGTAAATACTTAGCTGCATAACAGCCAGCGCACCCATGTAGCCATAGGGAGATTGCCAATGGTCCACATACTTTTTTTTTTTTTTTTTTTTTTGTTTTTTTGAAGAAAAACTAAAACTTTTGAAGAAAAATAAAAAACGATACTTAGGCTGACCAGTTTTAAGCTCAGATGACACGAATTTATACAATAATTTTACAAACGAAAAATTAGACTAAGGCCCAATCCATGGATAACCCATAATATGAGACCCCTAGTTAACAGAGTTTTAAAATCAGGTCCCGAATTAAAAATAATTTTAATAGAGGTCGAAATGACCAGAATAACCTTCACTATATAACTATCTAACCTAGGTTTTCTCTCAAACAGACACATTCATTTTCATTTTAGGAGAGAGAAACCGGATCTCACCTAAGAAACTCTGGAAGAATTGCAGAGAATTTTTTTTGCAGATCGAACAAACGAAAACCAAAAACAGGTAGGTTTTCGATCAATCTTCTTCTTCCTGTTTAATCTTTTCTTCTTCTTCCTGTTTACTAATTTTCGATGAAACTGTTGATTGGGATTTAATCTTTTCTTCTTCTTCTTGTTTAAACCAGGCAAAAAACAAGAACCAAAAAACCTAGGAAGATACAGTAGTTTATCGATCTGTTTGCTGAGAAGAAAGAAGGAAGAAAGGTCAGTTTTCTCTCTTTTGTTATCGATCTGTTATTCTTTGGTTTTAGGTTTCGATTTCTGCTTTCACATGTTTCGATTCATCATGATTGATGTTTTGATTTCAAAAATCTCTTGATATTGTGATTATTTTTGAAAATTAGGGTTTCACAACTAAGTTTGACTGATTTAGGTTTCATGATTTGAAATCAACTGATTTATATTCTGACAAATCGCACTGTAGATTCAGATTAGGCGATAATCAACTAATTTATATTCAAATGCCGAGGGGAAGAAGGAATCCCCCTGAAGAAGATCCTGCATTAACAGGTATTATGATTCTTTCCCTTTAAGATGCCATTTAATATTGGGGTGTATGTTTTGTGATGATATAATGTTAGTGAAAACATTCTTTTGTGATATAGCATGTGTAACTTAAAGTTACACATTCAAAATCTAATCACTGACTGTATTGTGGTTTGTATATTGAGTGTGTAACTTGGAATTACACATACAAATGAGCCTATATAACTATAAGTTACAAATTCAAAATCTCACAACTGACTTGCCAAGGGGATGTGTAACTATAATTTACACATTTGAAATCTCATGTTTTGATTATATGTAATGCTTGTGAATGTGTAACTTTACAAAAAGGTGCATGTGTAACTATAAGTTACACATTGAAAATATCACCACTAACTTGCCAATTGACTGTGTAACTAGAAGTTACACATGCAAAATCTCACCACTGATTTGCCAATTGCCTATGTAAATAAAAGTTACACATGCAAAATATCACCTATGATTGTATTGTGTTTAAATAATAGTTACGCATAAAAAATGACATCTGTAAACCTTCATATGCATGTGTAAGTTAAGGTTACACAACACATAATTGAATGATTCAGTTTGTGTACTTGGAAAATACACATAGTTTGTAACATGATTTTGATTTTGCAGTTAAAAAGGAGTGTATTTGATAAGTACACAACATACTGACTCATGCTATTTTTGTGTGTGATGTGTACAGAAAAATTAAGGCAATCGTTGAATGCAGTTAAGGATTTGGTAAAGGTGATAAAACCTATAGAACTGACTGATAGGGCTCAAAACTATCTTAGGAGAGCTGCTTACGGTAAAATCGTAATGATGTATTACAATGAATATTATGAAGCTGAACCAAGTACAACAAGACAAATCAGTACCAACAAACACGACGTATTGAAGCTTTTGAATTTCTTTGATATGAATTGTGAGACACCATGTTCGTTCAAGTTTGGTGATGATAAGTTTATAGAGTCTACACCGCCAAAGTTGGATGGTATATTTTGCATGCAAATGATTGGAAGTATAAAGGGTCAAAAGATGTTAAATTACTTTTCTCATCGTGATTTGATTGACAATGTTTTATACAACAAGTTCGTCATTGATATCAAATCTACTACACATCAGACGACAGTGACTAAGAAGAACATTATAAAGAAGATAAAACAACTTATGAGCAAAAGTGGGAGAAGAAAGAAAGTTGATGACAAGAATCTAATTTATTTGATAGGTTTTTATCTTTATTGTCTATTATTTTTTGGCGACGTAAATGCTAATGGAGTGAATGTGAAATATCTTAGTATCGTTGAAACTTATGAGACGTTGCTCAAGGTGTCGTGGCCTGATTTAATACACGAGCACTTGTTTGAAGAGATTCATACTAATGTTGATTGTATGTCAAATGTGAAGGCTTGTGTGCAATACCTACTAGTAAAGCTTGTGTGTAATTTCTATTCCAGCAGTTTTACTGTTACGTTGTGGATATTTTAGTTCAATCGACCAATTAAGTTTATATGTTGCAGATATTGTTTGCTGAACACACACCGGAAGGATTAATCCAGAAAGTTGCGAACCACGAACAAGATATCCCAAGGGTTGGAAGGTGGGATCTATACCAGATCTCGGATTACATTTCTAGAACAAACATGACAGAGTTTTCCGTAAGTGTTATAAGTTAGTTGGTCTATGTTTTGTAAATTTATGGTACTATAATATAATTTAGATATAAGTTGGATGTAATCAAAATTGTCATGTGTAGCTATAAGTTACACATTAAAATGTGCTTGTGTAACTTATAGTTACACATGCAAAGATAACACCAGTGAATTCAATTTTTTGTGTAACTATAGGTTACACATATAAATGTGCTTATGTAACTTTAAGTTACACATACAACTGAAAATTTGTCTATTTAGATTGTTTAACTGTTTTTGCTATCTCTTTTTAGCCTCTCCATCTGTTAATTGCAGCCAACTCCTAGCTTTGTGGATGAGTTTTTCACAGCTTGAAAAGCAGCTTGGTATATCAACCATGGTACCAAGCAAGGACGACCTGCAAAGGTGGCTGAAAGAGAAAACCATTGAGAATGGAAAACTCAAAGAGCAACTGCAAGCAAAGCAAGATATGTTTGATGCAATGTATGGAATTGCCAGAGAAGGGATATCAGAAGGGGACCTTTCAGGAACACCAGGATACAAGATTCACATTTTTAGTTTCAAAATTATGAGAGAAATGGGTATTGAACCTTACAAGGTGACCCAGGAAGAGTTTATGAAACAAGAAGATGGTGGACAAGGACATGGAGGTACTGAGCATCAGGAAGAGTTTATGCATCAAGGACATGGAGGTACTGAGCATGGAGCTACTTAGCATGAAAAAGAATAGTCCGAGAAAGAGACTGAGCAAGAGAAAAATGACATGGAAACTTCCTCCCAAGAAGAATGTAAGTAGTTGTCCATTTTTAATATGCTTTAACTTGATACTGATAATGATATATTAGTTGACATGTGTAGAAGTACCCAATTAGTTGACACTAAGGTCTTTGAACCTTTTAGTTCCATACTTTGGTGAATTTTTTTTGCTAGAGGTACCAAATTAGACTTAGTAATTGTTGAGTACAGAAATCATATGGATGTGTAATCCCTAGTTACACATTCTATATGCATGTGTAATGAAAAAGTGGGGGTCTAACAACACCACCCAATATTTCGCTTAGCAATCTGTATGGACAAACTCCAATATACTTTTAATGAGAATTGACTAGACAGTTAGACTCAATCAATAAAAATATATATCAAAGAGTTTATATCTCAATCTCTCGATTTGATCTTTACTCAAGCAAATGGAAATCTGCGAGTCTTTATCAAAGAGAGATAACTTGGACGGTACCAAAGACCAATGTCCAAGGATCAATCAATATCAATCAACAACCAAAGGTTGGATTTCCAATCGATGATCTTTAACGCACAACCTGTATTATCTCAATTATATAAAAAATATAATGCGAAAAAGAAATAACACAGACACCAGAAGTTTTGTTAACGAGGAAACCGCAAATGCAGAAAAACCCCGGGACTTAGTCCAGATTGAATACACACTGTATTAAGCCGCTACAGACACTAGCCTACTCCAAGCTAACATCAGACCGGACTATAGTTAAACCCCAATCAGTCTCCCATCGATCCAAGATACAATTGTACTCCTACGCCTCTGATCCCAACAGGATACTGCGCACTTGATTCCCTTAGCTGATCTCACCCACAACTAAGAGTTGCTGCAACCCAAAATCGCAGACTTGATAATAAACAAATCTGTCTCACACAGAAAAGTCTATCAAAGGATAAATCTGTCTCCCACAGAAAAACCCTAGGTTTTTGTTACATCTTAAGATATAAAATCAAGGTGAACAGGAACCAATTGATAATCCGGTCTTATATTCCCGAAGAACAGCCTAGATTAGTCAATCACCTCTCAACAATCCTTCTTGACTACATAAGCGGTTTGTCGAGGAATCACAAACAGTGAGACGAAGATGTTTGTGACTTCTTTATCTTGCCTATCGGAGAACTCTCACGATCTCAAGTCAATCAATAGATTGTACTCGTACGATAGAAGATGCAAGATCAGATCACACAACTACGATAAAAGTAGTATCGGTCTGGCTTCACAATCCCAATGAAGTCTTTAAGTCGTTAACCTGGTTTTAGAGAAGAAAACCAAAGGTTAGAGGATAATCGACTCTAGCGAGCGCACTAGTATCACACAGACATGTGGGGATTATTTTTTCCCAATGCTAGATGTCTCCTATATATAGTCTTCAAATCGAGGTTTTGCCTTAGTTACAAAGCAATCGATATTCACCGTTAGATGAAAACCTGATTTGGATTCGAGCTAATATTTCTCAACAGTTAGATCGAAAACTTAGCTTGTCACACACACTTGAGATATACGTTTACTGGGTTTGTGAAAACCGTGCCCAAACGTGTACGTGTATGTTGGTTCAACATAGTAACCCAAAAGGTTAACCATATGAGCATTTCATATTAACCTTGTTTTTCTTCACCATAACTAGTTCAATTGACTCAAATGAACTAGTTAGAGAGTTGTTCAATTGCTATGAGATCTTATGTAACTACACAAGACACAATTGAAACAAAGATGATTCGATTCGATTGAACCGGCTCATGAACTTTATAGCCACGGTTTGCATACTGTATTCCTTAGTAATTTAAGTTTCATGTTCAGAGCACATCTTTAGATCATAACCCACTCAAGTTCGCAAACAAGTTCGCGGACTTAAGACAACCGACAGAGTTTTCCAAACTCAGCAGAAAATCTCGGTAAAGATACTTCCGCCAGTTCGCGGACTAAACATGCAATCAACAAAGTTCGCAAACTTCGGATTAAGGAATAAGACTTATGCACATATGTGTTACCAAACAATGCTTATATCCATCATTGGTTATATTGACATAAACTCTCATTCCAACCATTGAAACATTCTTAGAGGACGTTATACAGTTGTTACACTATTTCTCGTCAAAGCGATTTTCAAAGTGATTGAAACATTATGACTTTCGTCATTAGGTGAAGCTAAACCTGATCAAAGCGAAACGCTTTACCAACACATGATTTCGATATATAGATAGGCGAGATATACTCGGCTCGAAATATCAAATGTGTATGATCCAGTCTATATAGCATACGACTTTTGTCTCATAAGAAGTAGGAGATAGAAGAGATATACTTTTGAGTGATAGATAAGTTCAAGTCTCCACATACCTTTTTGTTGATGAAGTTCCACGGTTCCTTGAGTAGATCTTCGTCGTTGTATGATGAATCGCCATGAAGTCCTTGAGATCAACTACACTTTTCTATCCTAGTCCGAGACTTAGCTATGTAGGCTAGAAATCAAGACTTATAGTTTTGATCACTAACATTGACAAACATGCTTGAGATAGCAACGCATGCAAGGTCGACCGAGCTATGCTCTAACAATCTCCCCCTTTGTCAATTTTAGTGACAAAACTATTAATACATATGGAATACAAAAAAAGATAAACTTTAGTGGATCCTATTTCATAGTTTAATCTTCAATGTTCCTTGAAATCTTCGTCCTTCCAAGTACTCCAATGATCCCAAAGGTTGTAAGTTTAGCATCACCGTTGTTGAAGATCCGTAGCTATAAAAATGAGAGAAATCCAGATTCTCGATCATTATTATACAGTGTCATAGAATTATTATGTAACATCAAAATCCAATTGTGTAGTTGTAGGAAATCCTACAATACACCCCTCGTATGATTTTATCGTTGATCAGCCTATTTTTAGGTTTACACTATTAATTTTATTGATTAATTTCTGAATATTCTTACAAGGAAAATAAAGAAATCAAGAATGATCTCTGCTCTCAACTTTCTCTCTCCTATTTACTTATCTCTCACTCAAAAAAGATATCTCCTTCCTTTACAACTCGAATGACTATTTATAAGGGAAATACATTGTGGATGACAGCTAATCTGTCCTTTATTTTTGGATACGGTTTGCGACATTCTCGCAACCTTACAAATGTTGACTTCGCAAGCTTTCTAATTTTTGCGAGACTATCACATCTTTCTCATGATCCTTGCTGATGTCGTTTCTGAAATTGTTTTGCGACGCTTTTGTGCAATACCATTGTTAACTTCGCTGAGACATAACTGTTGCGAGATTCTGATCCTACATCTTTCCTCTTCTCATATCTTCTCTGCAAAGTAGAGAATGATGTGAGAAATGCCGCAACCGCTTATTTTCTCATATTATGCATTTATCACACGTATTATTTCTTCCATTTATTTCTCGACACGTCTTTTGTAACCGCTTAAATCTTTCCGTATTAACCATGTTTATTTTCTCGAGGAAAAATTCCCTCTATATATATTTCTTTTCATCCTCTTCTTCTTTCTTTTTATCCTCTCTACAACTTCATCGTTCTTCTGCAAACTCCATCGTTGCAACTTTTCTTATTTCTTCTTCAATCTTTTTAAATTTTTCTTCATTTTCAAATTAGATCTTCATAGTTCCTGATCTTCTTCAAGATAATTTCCCTTCTATCATCTTTCATGGATTCATCAAGGTTAGTCTTCTTTTTTCTTCCTTATAAATTTTGCTGAAATTGATATATTTGAAATTGATCTTGTTTATTGCCTTATGTGATGTTGTTTATGTGATTCCCATATTCTTGTTATTTCAGCAAAAGCGTCTCCAACACTAAATTTTTAGTTCAGAATCCTAACAATCCCAAATCACAACATAAAGTTGTCGTTCATAAAAGGAAGTCTGCGAATGAGAAGGTAGTAAGAAACACTATCTTTTTCTAATAACAATATTATTGCCTCTGTTTCTTATCTAGATTGTAATTCGCAGGGTGATAAAGATCTTCATAGACCTCACAAGAAATCTCGCCACCTCAAGGCTGTTCCAACTGCTGTTCCCTTTCATCTACTCATTTCTTCAAAATCTACCACGACATCTTCGCAAGATAAACCTTTATCTACAATTCATGAAGACGCTGCCTCTGACTTCATTTCTTCCAAATCTCCTGCGATATATTCGCAAGATAAACCTTTATCTCCAACTCGCGAGAATGTTGCCTCTGATTTCATTTCTCCAGTTGATCTTCCTATGACTGAAACTCCCCTTGTGGTTCCTTCTGCGAATGAAGCCTATTCTCTTCCCATTGAGAATGTTTCTCAACCTTCTGTCTCTACCAGTTCTCTTCCTAAGTCTACTCCTTTGTCGAAAGACACCGTGGAAGGGATAAATATTTCTTTCAAGGTTTTATCTGAGACTCTAGATGATGGTAATAAGTCTTCCACTTATCCCATCAAGTCTAATGTTTGCGAAATTCTGAGCAAGCATTTGCGTTCTGACAAAGATGCTTCGCAGACAACTTTAGAAAAAGAATGTAATGCTCTTCGTCTTGAAAATCAGAAACTTCATAATGTTTTACTGGATCGTGATAATCTTCGCAAGAAGAATGATGAGTTAAGAGGTATGATTTCCTCATCTATGTCTTTAATTTGCCTTTTCGATGGTTTTATCCTTCCCCTGCTTAATTATCCTTTAAATCCCTCTTTCGCATGTTAAGCATTAAATCAGAAACGAGTAATGGAGAGATATCAATTTGAATCTGCTGTTGAAGAAGCCCGTGTTGATAAAGAAGTCTTAATGGATCAATATAACCAATTAGATAATCTCTATTCATATTCTCTTGATCAAATAAATAACCTTACCAATGAAAATACCCAATTAGTTGAAAAACAAGATCTATTAAGTAATGAAGTATCTCGTCTTTCTTATTCTTTAACCAAAGCTAATTTAGGGATGGAAACTTTATCAGATGAGAATAAAACCTTGTCTCAAGAGAAGCGAGTTTATTTAAACAAGATGGCGATATCTTCACAACAACTTAATATTCTCCAAAAAGTATGTGTTGACCAAGAAAAATCTCTTCGCTCTTTAAGAAATGAACTTAAAGAAGTAACAGAATCATCTATCACTGAAAGAAATTCACTCATTCAAGGTAGAATAGCTTTAAGTGTGAAGGCAAATCAGCTTAAAGATCAATATTCCAAATTAGAAGAATCTTATTCTTCTCTTGCGAAGAAAAATGCCTTCCTTGTTTCTAAAGAGAAAAATCTTCAGTCTCGACTTAAAGGTTTAGTTGAAGATAAATTTGATGACGCAATGGATCATTGGAAGAATAGTTGTCTATCCTTGGTTCAACATCTTATTTCGCAAAAGGAAGGTAGTCATAATAGTTTGACTACCTTAATTATCTTTCCTTTGTCATATCTCTCTGAATTCCTTATCTTAATAAAATTTTGTATTCTATTCTTCGCAGAGTCTGAGAAGAATCTTAATTCTTCTATTTCTGATTTGGAGGCTAAATATGCTAAAATTCGCAGAGAGAATGCATTACTTGTATCTACTCTTACTGGTTCTCGCGACCGGGCAGAAAGAAGACTTGATTATCTTGCTTATTTTAAGGATATTCAAGATAGGAATCATCAAAGAGCACTTCTTCGCCAAGTTCATCTACGGAATGAATTCCTTGTAAATGACATTTTATTGTCCAACTCTCTTCCTCCTACATCAATTGATCCTTTAGAAGTAGATGATGATGAAGTTCCTCTCCTGCTGATAGTGATTACGATTATGAAAGCGGTGCAGAGGATAATTTCCTGGAAGATGAAGAAGAAGTTCCTTCTAAAGAAGTATCTGCTAGTGCTAATCAGAATGAGAAAGAAATTTCTCCCGAAGAAGTAGTTGCTGGCGATACTCAAGATGCTAATCAAGTAATTGCTGGCGATAATCAAAATGCTAGTCATGACGAAGATCAAAGCCGAAATGAAGGAGAAGCTTGCGAGAATGTTGGCGAAGAACTTCTGTCATCTCCTGCTACTGATATTGATATTGAAGCTTGAGCTTCTTTCCTAGATTTGTTTTCTTGAGCTGTCTTATTTTTATTACTTTTGAGAGCTACATTTTTCAATCGATTTTGGAGTCAACTATTTCTTTTAATATTTTGTTGATAAGAAAGATAATGCTTCTTGTATATCGATTCCCATAGTTACCTCTCATTATCTTTCTTTCGAAAAATAATCTGTTATAAATGCTTATAATTAGTTTTTTTATTATATGGTCTTATTTTGCCTTCCCAATTAAAGGTCTTATTATGCCATCTCTTGTCATTGCGACAAAATCGCAGGACGTCCTTGGACTTTCATACAAAAACCCATTGATCTTGTCTTAACTTTTTCTTTTGTATTATGGCCTCTTCAGGAATGTTGCGACAATATGACAGGCCTAAATATTCTTGCGAAAATAAAGCCCCATGACATTGCCGTCTTGCGATGAAATCGCAGGACGTCTTCGCACTTTCATGCGAAAACCCATTGATCTCATCTCATCTTATCTTTTTCTTTTTTATTATTGCCTCTTCAGGAATGTTGCACAAATATGACAAGCCTTAATTATCCTTGCGAATAATAAGCCTCATGACATTTGCGTCTTAAGACACTTATCAGCTCCCTAATGGAGGGTGCCTCCCTTATCTTCCCACTGGTTTCCCCTTCAAGGAGGCGTACTTCTACCATACAAGGTTAGCTCCTCCCATCCAGTCTTAACAACAACTAGTTGTTTTCGCAGCCTCTTATCCCTTTTACCTATATGGCTTATGGTTACGAGACTGCACCCTAAGTGGGGTTTTCTTCGGGCCGAGTGCAGTATAAGCCAAGACTTGTCAAGAATGGCAAGGACGCTTCAAACGCCCTCGACACTCTTTACTCAACCGTGTACCTCGGCGCCTTGATCAGATCTGCACTCCTTTGGAGAGTCCTTATTACCTTAGTCTCCCAACCTAAGTCATATTCTTAAGTTGAGAATCCAAGGTGCCTCTCCCGGATGAGTTTTATTGACCCCAAATCTCCATGACTCAGGTTCCGGTGGCGGTATAGCCTTTCCCTGAGTCATGTAACAAGTACCCCATAATATGACGTACTTTAGGTCTTACATTTGCCTCTTGCGAAATTTTATTCGCGAACTAGGGTGTACGCCATAAAGGTTCGCCCCTTTCTTTTATGTCATTGTTCTCTGCGAAAATTTCGCACATCATGATCTTGTTTTGTCATGAATAATCCTGCAATTATTCTTTCAGAATTCATAACTTCTCAAAGCTTCTTACGGATAATATCTTTTCAAGTACAATCTGTTCCATGGTCTATCTAATCTATGACCAACATCTCTTCCTTCTGGGTCCATTAATCTATAAGCTCATGTTCCAACTATCTCCTTTATGATGTAAGGTCCATCCCATTTTTTCGCTAATTTTCCACCATTTTCTCGCTGATATATTGTTGTTTCTCGCAGAACTAAATCTTCTGGTTGAAATTCACGTATCTTGACACGTTTATTATATTCTCGAGCCAATCTTCGCTGATAATTCTCCATATGTTGTAAAGCTTTTTCTCTTTTTTCTTTTAATTCATCAAGTTTGTTTAGAATTAAACCCGCACTAAGATTTTCCTCCCAATCTTCTCTTTTTGTTGTCGGAATAACAACTTCTGTTGGTAACACCGCTTCAACTCCATATGTTAAACAAAAAGGTGACATTCCAGTAGCTTCTCTTCTAGTTGTATTATAAGCCCATACTGCATTATGTACTTGTTCACACCATGATCTGTGATGTCCTTCTAATTTCTTCTTTAATATATCTGCATTTGTCTTATTTGTTGCTTCTACTTGCCCATTAGCTTGTGGATATAAAGGAGTGGACTTTCCACATTTTATCTTGAATGCATTGAGTAACATTTCTATGTTATGCCCCTCAAACTGTTTCCCATTATCAGATACCAACTGTGCAGGAATTCCAAATCTCCAAATGATATTTTCGAATATGAATGTAAAGATATCTTTGTCGCGAATATGTTGTACTGCCTTGACTTCTGTCCATTTTGTGAAATAATCTATTGCGACTATTAAGTATCTTCTTTGTCCAGTTCCTGGTAAAAATGGCCCCACAATATCTAAGCCCCATTTTCCAAAGGGCCACACACTGGTTGAAGATGACAATGGTGCTCCTGGTGCATGTATCTTCTTTCCATGCCGCTGACAATCTTCACAACGTCTTGATATTTGTTTTGAATCTTCATGCATGTATGGCCAGTAATAACCTTGCATTTTTGCTCTATGTGCCAAAGATATCTTCATCCACTATGATTGCCAACGTCTCCACTATGTAACATTTTCAACACATTTTCTCCTTCCTCTCGTGTCAAACATCTGAGTGATGGTCCACTAAAAGATTTTCGGTATAACAACCCATCTCTTAATTCATAATTCGTTGCTCGGCTTTTTAACTTGTGTGTTTCCAATCTATTTCTTGGTGTTTCTACTTTCACCAAATATGCGTGAAGCTCCATTCTCCAGTCTGCGGCATTATTTATTTGTTCTTATTTTTCATTATCTATGACCATCACATACACATCTTCCTCTTCTTTATTGACTGATGGTGACAGAAGTGTTTGTATTTTTATGCATCTCGCAGTTGGATCTGTCATCATACTTGAGATGAAAGCAAAAGCGTCTGCAAGTCTATTATCCTTTCTTGAAATGTGCCTCCATTTTATTTTTGGGATTTTCGCTGACAATTCCTCAACCAACTTCTTGTATTTCTTCAGGGATGGTTCATTTGTAGTATACTCTCCTTTTATTTGGCGAATAACTAGATGCGAATCACTAGTGATCCTGGCGTTTTCTAGTTTCATTTCTATTGGGAATTTTAATGCATGTATCACAGCTTCATATTCTGTTTCATTATTAGTGGATTCAAATTCCAACCTGAATGAAAAAGCCATCTTTATTCCTTCTGGCGAAATTGAAACAATTCCAACTCCATTTCCTTATCCATTTGATGATCCATCTACCAGTATTTCCATTCTATTTGGTTATGTTAATAAATCTTTTGGATCTCCATGTTCGTCTTCTACATCCATCATTTCTTCTACTGCTTCATCTTCTTCTAAAGGAAATTCTGCCAAGAAATCCGTAACAACTTGTGATTTTGGTGAAGATAAAACTTCATATTTAATATCAAAATTCCCTACTTGTGCATTCCATCTCTCTACCCTTCCTGATCTTTTAGAATTCTTCATCACTGATTCAATTGGTACTTTTGTTAATACCCTTATCTTGTGTGCTTGAAAATATATGCGGACCTTAAATGATGCATAAACTAATGCTAAGATCAACTTTTCAATTTTTGAGTAATTATTCTCTGCGGTATTAAAAGTTTTGCTAATGTAATAAATGGGTTTCTCCACTCCTGCGTCTACTCGCAATAATACAACACTTAATGCATGCGACGTTGTCGCAAGGTAAATCAATAATTCTTCTCCTGGTTCTGCCTTTTGTAAGATAGTTGTATTCATAAGATGTTCTTTGATTCCTTGAAAAGCCTTTTCACATTCATCACTCCATTTAAATTTCGCACCCTTATTGAGTATATCGAAAAAATATTTGCATTTGTCTGATGATCGCGAAATGAATCTCCCCAGCGAAGCTAGAAGCCCATTCAACTTCTGTACATCTTTTATTGTTGCTGGTGTTGGCATGTCACGAACTGCTTGCACTTTTTCCGGATCAACCTGTATTCCTTCCTTTGATACAATGTAGCCTAAAAATTTTCCCGATGCAACTCCAATAGTACACTTCTCGGGATTCAATTTAATGTTATACTGCCGCATTTGTTCAAAAATCTCCCTCAAGTCTTGTACATGGTCCTTAGCTTCCTTACTCTTTACCAACATGTCATCCACGTATACTTCTAATGTTTTGTGTATCCATTTTGCGAACACCTTCTCTACCATTCTTTGATATGTTGCTCCCGCATTTCGCAAACCAAACGACATTTTCGTATAACAATATAAACCTCTAGGAGCAAAGAAAGCAGTATGTTCTTGATCTTCTTCAGCGAGAGGAATTTGGTTATACCCTTTGTACCCATCTAAAGATGATACCCTACACTTTCCTGCTGCAGATTCCACCATTTGAGGAATATCGGGTAACGAAAAACTATCTTTAGGGAAAGCTTTGTTCAAATCAGTGAAATCTATGCAAATCCTGATTCCCTTGTTTTTCTTTGGGACAATGACCATATTCGCTATCCATTCTGGGTATTTATCTTCTCTTATAATTCCTTCCTCCAACATTTTCTGTAATTCTTCTTCTATTTGGGAATGGTAAGTTGTTGCGATTTTTCTTATTCTCTGTTTAAATGGTCTCACATTTTTTTTAATCTCCAGTCTATGGCAAGCAATTGTTGGATCTATTCCTGGTATCTCATCCATGTTTCTTGCGAAAATATCTTTATATTCTCGCAGTAAATTGACAGTTCTTTCTTCTTCTTCTATATCCATTTTGGTTCCAATTCTCAACAGTAAAGGCTCCTCTTCAGTCCCAACATTTATCTCTTTTGTTGGTTTTGCGGCAGTGTAACTGTGTTTAGGTTCTCCCATTGGTGTGGGTTCTTTAATTACTTTTATGGATCCTTCTCCTTCTTCCGAAATTCCGCTGGGTATTCCTTTGCCTTCTTTCGCCCTTATCACATATACTCTAAATTCTTCTTCCTTCTTTGCTTCCGTTACCAATTTTCTGCGAAATTGTTTCCTTTTTGCTTGTTCTTCATAACGCCTTACTTCAATTTAATGACATAATTTCGCATTATCAATATCTCCTCTGATTTCACCTATTCCACTTGGAGTGGGGAATCTAATATATTGATGCAACGTTGATACCACAATTTTTATCACATGTATCCATGATCTTCCTAATAACATATTATATGGCGATTCCATATCCACTATGCACAATGTCACATGTGTTTCGATTTCTCCAAGTGGAATTCGTACCACTATTTATCCTTTAGGTTTTGTTGTGGATTTTCCAAAGCCTTGAACAAAATATGTTGAATTGGACATTTCTTCATCTTTAAATCCCATTCCCCGAAATGCATGATAAAATATTATATCAACAGAACTTCTTGCATCAATTAAAGTTCTGTTCAACATCCATTCTCCTATGGATTTTATTGTTGTATCCTTCTCTTTTCGTGTAATAGGCATTGTGACAACCAATGGAGATGTATGATTCAAATTTCTTTTAGTATTTCTTCTGCCATGAACACAATTCTTTGTTTTTCCCAATCTTTCAAAGGTGAAGTCTTTTCTATCGCCATAATTTTCTTTCCTTCAAAATTTCGTTTATGTATTCTTCCTTTGATGTTTTCATGGAATTCATTAACCAAGCTTTTTGTTATCATATTACACTCCAATTTTTTGCCATTTTCATTAATTCTATTCATCTTTCCTCTAACTGATTCACTGATTTGTTTAATCACTTTCTTGATTTGAATTTTCTCAATCATCAGTCTTCAACTTTAGATCTTCAATCTCCCTGTTTCTAGCGCCATTATGTAGTTGCAGGAAATCCTACAATACACCCCTTGTATGATTTTATCGTTGATCAACCTATTTTTAGGTTTACACTCTTAATTTTATTGATTAATTTCTGAATATTCTTACAAGGAAAATAAAGAAATCAAGAATGATCTCTGCTCTCAACTTTCTCTCTCCTATTTACTTATCTCTCACTCAAAAAAGATCTCCCTTTCCTTTACAACTCGAATGACTATTTATAAGGGAAATACATAGTGGATGACAGCTAATCTATCATTTATTTTCGGATATGGTTTGCGACATTCTCGCAACCTTACAAATGTTGACTTCGCAAGCTTTCTAATTTTCGCAAGTCTATCACACCTTTCTCATGATCCTTGCTGATATCGTTTCTGAAATTATTCTGCGACACTTTTGTGCAATACCATTGTTAACTTCGCTGAAACATAACTGTTGCGAGATTCTGATCCTACATCTTGCCTCTTCTCATATCCTCTCTGCAAAGTAGAGAATGATGTGAGAAATGCCGCAAACGCTTATTTTCTCATATACTGCATTTATCACACGTATTCTTTCTTCCATTTATTTCTCGACACGTCTTTTGTAACCGTTACTTTTTAACTGTTTAAATCTTTCCATATTAACCACGTTTATTTTCTCGAGGAAAAATTCCCTCTATATATATTTCTTTTCATCCTCTTCTTCTTTCTTTTTATTCTCTCTGCAACTTCATCGTTCTTCTGCAAACTCCATCGCTGCAACTTTTCTTCTTTCTTCTTCAATCTTTTTAAATTCTTCTTCATTTTCAAATTAGATCTTCATAGTTTGTGATCTTCTTCAAGATAATTTCCCTGCTATCATCTTTCATGGATTCATCAAGGTTAGTCTTCTTTTTTCTTCCTTATAAATTTTGCTGAAATTGATATATTTGAAATTGATCTTGTTTATTGTCTTATGTGATGTTGTTTATGTGATTCCCATACTCTTGTTATTTCAGCAAAAGCGGCTCCAACACCAAATTTTCAGTTCAGAATCCTAATAATCCCAAATCACAGCATAAAGTTGTCGTTCATAAAAGGAAGTCTGCAAATGGGAAGATAGTAAGAAACACTATCTTTTTCTAATAACAATATTGTTGCCTCTGTTTCTTATCTAGATTGTAATTCGCAGGGTGATAAAGATCTTCATACACCTCACAAGAAATCTCGCCACCTCAAGGCTATTCCAACTACTGTTCCCTTCCATATACTCATTTCTTCCAAATCTCCTGCGACATCTTCGCAAGATAAACCTTTATCTCCAATTCATGAAGACGCTGCCTCTGACTTCATTTCTTCCAAATCTCCTGCGATATATTCGCAAGATAAACCTTTATCTCCAACTCGCGAGAATGTTGCCTCTGATTTCATTTCTCCAGTTGATCTTCCTATGACTGAAACTCCCCTTGTGGTTCCTTCTGCGAATGAAGCCTATTCTCTTCCCATTGAGAATGTTTCTCAACCTTCTGTCTCTACCAGTTCTCTTCCTAAGTCTACTCCTTTGTCGAAAGACACCGTGGAAGGGATAAATATTTCTTTCAAGGTTTTATCTGAGACTCTAGATGATGGTAATAAGTCTTCCACTTATCCCATCAAGTCTAATGTTTGCGAAATTCTGAGCAAGCATTTGCGTTCTGACAAAGATGCTTCGCAGACAACTTTAGAAAAAGAATGTAATGCTCTTCGTCTTGAAAATCAGAAACTTCATAATGTTTTACTGGATCGTGATAATCTTCGCAAGAAGAATGATGAGTTAAGAGGTATGATTTCCTCATCTATGTCTTTAATTTGCCTTTTCGATGGTTTTATCCTTCCCCTGCTTAATTATCCTTTAAATCCCTCTTTCGCATGTTAAGCATTAAATCAGAAACGAGTAATGGAGAGATATAAATTTGAATCTGCTGTTGAAGAAGCCCGTGTTGATAAAGAAGTCTTAATGGATCAATATAACCAATTAGATAATCTCTATTCATATTCTCTTGATCAAATAAATAACCTTACCAATGAAAATACCCAATTAGTTGAAAAACAAGATCTATTAAGTAATGAAGTATCTCGTCTTTCTTATTCTTTAACCAAAGCTAATTTAGGGATGGAAACTTTATCAGATGAGAATAAAACCTTGTCTCAAGAGAAGCGAGTTTATTTAAACAAGATGGCGATATCTTCACAACAACTTAATATTCTCCAAAAAGTATGTGTTGACCAAGAAAAATCTCTTCGCTCTTTAAGAAATGAACTTAAAGAAGTAACAGAATCATCTATCACTGAAAGAAATTCACTCATTCAAGGTAGAATAGCTTTAAGTGTGAAGGCAAATCAGCTTAAAGATCAATATTCCAAATTAGAAGAATCTTATTCTTCTCTTGCGAAGAAAAATGCCTTCCTTGTTTCTAAAGAGAAAAATCTTCAGTCTCGACTTAAAGGTTTAGTTGAAGATAAATTTGATGACGCAATGGATCATTGGAAGAATAGTTGTCTATCCTTGGTTCAACATCTTATTTCGCAAAAGGAAGGTAGTCATAATAGTTTGACTACCTTAATTATCTTTCCTTTGTCATATCTCTCTGAATTCCTTATCTTAATAAAATTTTGTATTCTATTCTTCGCAGAGTCTGAGAAGAATCTTAATTCTTCTATTTCTGATTTGGAGGCTAAATATGCTAAAATTCGCAGAGAGAATGCATTACTTGTATCTACTCTTACTGGTTCTCGCGACCGGGCAGAAAGAAGACTTGATTATCTTGCTTATTTTAAGGATATTCAAGATAGGAATCATCAAAGAGCACTTCTTCGCCAAGTTCATCTACGGAATGAATTCCTTGTAAATGACATTTTATTGTCCAACTCTCTTCCTCCTACATCAATTGATCCTTTAGAAGTAGATGATGATGAAGTTCCTCTCCTGCTGATAGTGATTACGATTATGAAAGCGGTGCAGAGGATAATTTCCTGGAAGATGAAGAAGAAGTTCCTTCTAAAGAAGTATCTGCTAGTGCTAATCAGAATGAGAAAGAAATTTCTCCCGAAGAAGTAGTTGCTGGCGATACTCAAGATGCTAATCAAGTAATTGCTGGCGATAATCAAAATGCTAGTCATGACGAAGATCAAAGCCGAAATGAAGGAGAAGCTTGCGAGAATGTTGGCGAAGAACTTCTGTCATCTCCTGCTACTGATATTGATATTGAAGCTTGAGCTTCTTTCCTAGATTTGTTTTCTTGAGCTGTCTTATTTTTATTACTTTTGAGAGCTACATTTTTCAATCGATTTTGGAGTCAACTATTTCTTTTAATATTTTGTTGATAAGAAAGATAATGCTTCTTGTATATCGATTCCCATAGTTACCTCTCATTATCTTTCTTTCGAAAAATAATCTGTTATAAATGCTTATAATTAGTTTTTTTTATTATATGGTCTTATTTTGCCTTCCCAATTAAAGGTCTTATTATGCCATCTCTTGTCATTGCGACAAAATCGCAGGACGTCCTTGGACTTTCATACAAAAACCCATTGATCTTGTCTTAACTTTTTCTTTTGTATTATGGCCTCTTCAGGAATGTTGCGACAATATGACAGGCCTAAATATTCTTGCGAAAATAAAGCCCCATGACATTGCCGTCTTGCGATGAAATCGCAGGACGTCTTCGCACTTTCATGCGAAAACCCATTGATCTCATCTTATCTTTTTCTTTTTTATTATTGCCTCTTCAGGAATGTTGCACAAATATGACAAGCCTTAATTATCCTTGCGAATAATAAGCCTCATGACATTTGCGTCTTAAGACACTTATCAGCTCCCTAATGGAGGGTGCCTCCCTTATCTTCCCACTGGTTTCCCCTTCAAGGAGGCGTACTTCTACCATACAAGGTTAGCTCCTCCCATCCAGTCTTAACAACAACTAGTTGTTTTCGCAGCCTCTTATCCCTTTTACCTATATGGCTTATGGTTACGAGACTGCACCCTAAGTGGGGTTTTCTTCGGGCCGAGTGCAGTATAAGCCAAGACTTGTCAAGAATGGCAAGGACGCTTCAAACGCCCTCGACACTCTTTACTCAACCGTGTACCTCGGCGCCTTGATCAGATCTGCACTCCTTTGGAGAGTCCTTATTACCTTAGTCTCCCAACCTAAGTCATATTCTTAAGTTGAGAATCCAAGGTGCCTCTCCCGGATGAGTTTTATTGACCCCAAATCTCCATGACTCAGGTTCCGGTGGCGGTATAGCCTTTCCCTGAGTCATGTAACAAGTACCCCATAATATGACGTACTTTAGGTCTTACATTTGCCTCTTGCGAAATTTTATTCGCGAACTAGGGTGTACGCCATAAAGGTTCGCCCCTTTCTTTTATGTCATTGTTCTCTGCGAAAATTTCGCACATCATGATCTTGTTTTGTCATGAATAATCCTGCAATTATTCTTTCAGAATTCATAACTTCTCAAAGCTTCTTACGGATAATATCTTTTCAAGTACAATCTGTTCCATGGTCTATCTAATCTATGACCAACATCTCTTCCTTCTGGGTCCATTAATCTATAAGCTCATGTTCCAACTATCTCCTTTATGATGTAAGGTCCATCCCATTTTTTCGCTAATTTTCCACCATTTTCTCGCTGATATATTGTTGTTTCTCGCAGAACTAAATCTTCTGGTTGAAATTCACGTATCTTGACACGTTTATTATATTCTCGAGCCAATCTTCGCTGATAATTCTCCATATGTTGTAAAGCTTTTTCTCTTTTTTCTTTTAATTCATCAAGTTTGTTTAGAATTAAACCCGCACTAAGATTTTCCTCCCAATCTTCTCTTTTTGTTGTCGGAATAACAACTTCTGTTGGTAACACCGCTTCAACTCCATATGTTAAACAAAAAGGTGACATTCCAGTAGCTTCTCTTCTAGTTGTATTATAAGCCCATACTGCATTATGTACTTGTTCACACCATGATCTGTGATGTCCTTCTAATTTCTTCTTTAATATATCTGCATTTGTCTTATTTGTTGCTTCTACTTGCCCATTAGCTTGTGGATATAAAGGAGTGGACTTTCCACATTTTATCTTGAATGCATTGAGTAACATTTCTATGTTCTGCCCCTCAAACTGTTTCCCATTATCAGATACCAACTGTGCAGGAATTCCAAATCTCCAAATGATATTTTCGAATATGAATGTAAAGATATCTTTGTCGCGAATATGTTGTACTGCCTTGACTTCTGTCCATTTTGTGAAATAATCTATTGCGACTATTAAGTATCTTCTTTGTCCAGTTCCTGGTAAAAATGGCCCCACAATATCTAAGCCCCATTTTCCAAAGGGCCACACACTGGTTGAAGATGACAATGGTGCTCCTGGTGCATGTATCTTCTTTCCATGCCGCTGACAATCTTCACAACGTCTTGATATTTGTTTTGAATCTTCATGCATGTATGGCCAGTAATAACCTTGCATTTTTGCTCTATGTGCCAAAGATATCTTCATCCACTATGATTGCCAACGTCTCCACTATGTAACATTTTCAACACATTTTCTCCTTCCTCTCGTGTCAAACATCTGAGTGATGGTCCACTAAAAGATTTTCGGTATAACAACCCATCTCTTAATTCATAATTCGTTGCTCGGCTTTTTAACTTGTGTGTTTCCAATCTATTTCTTGGTGTTTCTACTTTCACCAAATATGCGTGAAGCTCCATTCTCCAGTCTGCGGCATTATTTATTTGTTCTTATTTTTCATTATCTATGACCATCACATACACATCTTCCTCTTCTTTATTGACTGATGGTGACAGAAGTGTTTGTATTTTTATGCATCTCGCAGTTGGATCTGTCATCATACTTGAGATGAAAGCAAAAGCGTCTGCAAGTCTATTATCCTTTCTTGAAATGTGCCTCCATTTTATTTTTGGGATTTTCGCTGACAATTCCTCAACCAACTTCTTGTATTTCTTCAGGGATGGTTCATTTGTAGTATACTCTCCTTTTATTTGGCGAATAACTAGATGCGAATCACTAGTGATCCTGGCGTTTTCTAGTTTCATTTCTATTGGGAATTTTAATGCATGTATCACAGCTTCATATTCTGTTTCATTATTAGTGGATTCAAATTCCAACCTGAATGAAAAAGCCATCTTTATTCCTTCTGGCGAAATTGAAACAATTCCAACTCCATTTCCTTATCCATTTGATGATCCATCTACCAGTATTTCCATTCTATTTGGTTATGTTAATAAATCTTTTGGATCTCCATGTTCGTCTTCTACATCCATCATTTCTTCTACTGCTTCATCTTCTTCTAAAGGAAATTCTGCCAAGAAATCCGTAACAACTTGTGATTTTGGTGAAGATAAAACTTCATATTTAATATCAAAATTCCCTACTTGTGCATTCCATCTCTCTACCCTTCCTGATCTTTTAGAATTCTTCATCACTGATTCAATTGGTACTTTTGTTAATACCCTTATCTTGTGTGCTTGAAAATATATGCGGACCTTAAATGATGCATAAACTAATGCTAAGATCAACTTTTCAATTTTTGAGTAATTATTCTCTGCGGTATTAAAAGTTTTGCTAATGTAATAAATGGGTTTCTCCACTCCTGCGTCTACTCGCAATAATACAACACTTAATGCATGCGACGTTGTCGCAAGGTAAATCAATAATTCTTCTCCTGGTTCTGCCTTTTGTAAGATAGTTGTATTCATAAGATGTTCTTTGATTCCTTGAAAAGCCTTTTCACATTCATCACTCCATTTAAATTTCGCACCCATTTTGAGTATATCGAAAAAATATATGCATTTGTCCGATGATCGCGAAATGAATCTCCCTAGCGAAGCTAGAAGCCCATTCAACTTCTGTACATATTTTATTGTTGCTGGTGTTGGCATGTCACGAACTGCTTGCACTTTTTCCGGATCAACCTGTATTCCTTCCTTTGATACAATGTAGCCTAAAATTTTTCCCGATGCAACTCCAATAGTACACTTCTCGGGATTCAATTTAATGTTATACTGCCGCATTTGTTCAAAAATCTCCCTCAAGTCTTGTACATGGTCCTTAGCTTCCTTACTCTTTACCAACATGTCATCCACGTATACTTCTAATGTTTTGTGTATCCATTTTGCGAACACCTTCTCTACCATTCTTTGATATGTTGCTCCCGCATTTCGCAAACCAAACGTCATTTTCGTATAACAATATAAACCTCTAGGAGCAAAGAAAGCAGTATGTTCTTGATCTTCTTCAGCGAGAGGAATTTCGTTATACCCTTTGTACCCTTCTAAAGATGATAGCCTATCATTTCCTGCTACAGATTCCACCATTTGAGGAATATCGGGTAACGGAAAACTATCTTTAGGGCAAGCTTTGTTCAAATCAGTGTAATCTATGCAAATCATGATTCCCTTGTTTTTCTTTGGGACAATGACCATATTCGCTATCCATTCTGGGTATTTAGCTTCTCTTATAATTCCTGCCTCCAGCATTTTCTGTAATTCTTCTTCTATTTGGGAATGGTAAATTATTGCGATTTTTCTTATTCTCTGTTTAAATGGTCTCACATTTTTTTTAATCTCCAGTCCGTGGCAAGCAATTGTTGGATCTATTCCTGGTATTTCATACATGTTTCCTGCGAAAATATCTTTATATTCTCGCAGTAAATTGACAGTTCTTTCTTCTTCTTCTTCTATATCCATTGTGGTTTCAATTCTCAACACTAGAGGCTCCTCTTCAGTCCCAACATTTATTTCTTTTGTTGGTTCTGCGGCAGTGTAACTGGGTTTAGGTTCTCCCATTGGTGTGGGTTCTTTAATTTCTTTTATGGATCCTTCTCCTTCTTCCGAAATTTTGCTGGGTATTCCATTGCCTTCTTTTGCCCTTATCATATATACTCTAAATTCTTCTTCCTTCTTTGCTTCCTTTACCAATTTTCTGCGAAATTGTTTCCTTTTTGCTTGTTCTTCATAACGCCTTACTTCAATTTGATGACATAATTTCGCATTATCAACATCTCCTCTGATTTCACCTATTCCACTTAGAGTGGGGAATTTAATACATTGATGCAACGTTGATACCACAACTTTTATCGCATGTATCCAAGATCTTCCTAATAACATATTATATGGCGATTCCATATCCACCACACACAATGTCACATGTGTTTCGATTTCTCAAAGTGGAATTCGTACGACTATTTCTCCTTTAGGTTTTGTTGTGGATTTTCCAAAGCCGTGAACAAAATATGTTGAATTGGACATTTCTTCATCTTTAAATCACATTCCCCGAAATGCATGATAAAATATTATATCAACTGAACTTCCTGCATCAATTAAAGTTTTGTTCAACATCCAATCTCCGGTGGATTTTATTGTTGTATCCTTCTCTTTTCGTGTAATAGGCACTGTGACAACCAATGGAGATGTATGATTCAAATTTTCTTTTGGTATTTCTTCTGCCATGAACACAATTCTTTGCTTTTCCCAATCTTTCAAAAGTGAAGTTTTTTCTACCGCCATAATTTTCTTTCCTTCAAAATTTCGTTTATGTATTCTTCCTTTGATGTTTTCATGGAATTCATTAACCAAGCTTTTTGTTATCATATTACACTCCAATTTTTTGCCATTTTCATTAATTCTATTCATCTTTCCTCTAACTGATTCACTGATTTGTTTAATCACTTTCTTGATTTGAATTTTCTCAATCAACAATCTTCAACTTTCGATCTTCAATCTCCCTGTTTCTAGCGCCATTATGTAGTTGCAGGAAATCCTACAATACACCCCTTGTATGATTTTATCGTTGATCAGCCTATTTTTAGGTTTACACTCTTAATTTTATTAATTAATTTCTGAATATTATTACAAGGAAAATAAAGAAATCAAGAATGATCTCTTCTCTCAACTTTCTCTCTCCTATTTACTTATATCTCACTCAAAAAATATCTCTCCTTCCTTTACAACTCGAATGACTATTTATAAAGGAAATACATAGTGGATGACAGCTAATCTGTCCTTTATTTTCGGATATGGTTTGCGACATTATCGCAACCTTACAAATGTTGACTTCGCAAGCTTTCTAATTTTCGCGAGACTATCACATCTTTCTCATGATCCTTGCTGATGTCGTTTCTGAAATTGTTCTTCGACGCTTTTGTGCAATACCATTGTTAACTTCGCTGAGACATAACTGTTGCGAGACTCTGATCCTACAAATTGTATCACGACTTTAACGATAATACTATGGTGATATGTATCACTCCCCCTTAGTCAATACTCCATCTCGATCATGGAAACCACTCCCCCTTACACAATGATCCAAAAACCATATGTATTTGTAGTGTGAACTACAATATTTCTCCCCCTTTTTGTCAATAAAATTGGCAAAGGTACAAGAACGGGATCATAATGAAATTTCCAAAAGAGACATTTCATAGACTAAAAGAAAAATACATACCAACTTAATTTAGATGCAATCATAAAGCCGAATCTAAATGCATTCATCAAGGAGTTTTAAGATACAAGATAACCCTTATAAAATTCCACAGCCGCACACCCCGCAAGATATTACCATTAAGCACAACACTAGTAGAAAAGTGACATTTAGTAACAGTTCAATCTTTCATAAGATAACAGTTCTTAAATTACCTGTTACTAAATATTAGGTTGTTAACTAATGGTAACAGTTTTTATAAGAACTGTTACATAATGTTTTCTAGGTTGTATATTGTAACAGTTTTTATAATAAGTGTTACTATATACCCATGATACTGTAACAGATTTAATATGTTACCATAGTTGACATTATCGAGACATTTATTTAGACAAACTGTTACTATATACCCATGATACTGTAACACATTTAATATGTCACCGTAGTTGAAATTATCGTAACATTTTTTATACCAACCGTTACCATATACCAATGTTACTGTAACAGATTTAATATGTCACTATAGTTGGCCTTATCATGACATTTCTATAAAACAACTGTTACTATTTATCTACATAACTAGTTATCTGGAATCCATTTCAAAAGGATTACCTACCTCTAGACCGGCACAAGTTACTTGTTGATTCAATTTCGTGCACTAGATTTAATAGAAACTCAAATCTAATAAAAATAATAAACAAGTGGTATGATATGTAGAAATACTACAATATAATGTGTTATAGGTGGGCGGTGACAACGAAGGTGGTGGTAACAAAGGTTGTGGTGGAGGTCAATAGTTCATTGTTTAATGAGGATAAATATTTTATATGGATAACATTAACCAAAAATAAAGCATGGAATAGTGGTTCAAGAGTTATAGTCAGGTGTAATAGGTCTCAAGGTCGAATCCTGTGAAGAGTAATTTTATAAATTTATATTTCAAGCTCAAGAAGCCCAACTTATGGTTGTGGAATGGTGGCCCGATGGTGGCGGGCATGGTGGTGATGGTTGCAGCGGTGCTGGTGTTGGAGGTGGTGGCGTCGCTAGTGGTGGAGGTGGTGGTAGTTTCACTATAAATTTTTACCTTTATGTTGTTTTTTATGAGAGTTTACATAAAAACTGTTACGGTTACTCAAACAATAACAACAGTTACCGCAGCAATTATTTAGTAACACATATTGAATAAACTGTTACCAAAAATTACTAACAGTGACAGTTTTAGAATTTATGAGTCATTTTTCCATGGTCATTCCGTAACAGGTTTTGTAAACTTTCCGTAACAGGGGCTTTAGTAACACCGCAGAAAAAACTAAAACTGTTACAGAAATAATACAGTAACAGTTTTTAACTGTTACCGAACATCATTTTTTTACTAGTGCAAGTTCAAAAGAACTCTCCCCTATTTGATGTCATTCCCGAAAGAACAACAAGAGCGACCTTAATTTCGAAAGAAAAAAAAGGATTTTTAAATTGGACACCAAAAACCATAAAAATGATTTTTTATATCCAAAACTCAACCAAATTAATCACAAGAAAATCCATGATTAATTTAATTGGAATACACAACTAAATCAAACCACAAAAGTGATCAATTTAATTGAAGGTGCTCAATATAAGTAAACTTACGGAGCTACGACTAAGGTAATCATACGGAGACGACTAACTTAATCGTTCACATACTCAACATAAGGAAAAACCTTACGGAATATACGACTACATTAACCAATAGAACATGATTTGTATAACCGTTCATATACTCAACACAAGAACTTGTGGAATATATGAAAACTCAAGTAGACTAATTACAAGAGAACTTATAATTAATCTAATTGGAATATAAACAACCAAACTAATCACAAAAGTAATCAATTTAATTGTCAAAGGATTTGCTCGATAAATGAAGACTTTCGGAGCAAATAACTAAATAACCAACCAAGATGATTAATTTAGTTCATAATGCTCAACATATAGCATCTTACGGAACCAACAAATCCAATAAGAATAATCGACTTAGTTTTATCGTGCTCAACATAAGACACACAATGGAGCCTTCACGGTAAAACATAATAAGATGGATCAATGAAGATCAATACCGTGGATAACATACAAGGATCTATTTTATTTTCCATCACTATTTGCATAACGACATAATAGACTTTATCCTTGTCAAACAAAAGATTTCATCCTATTTTCCATCAAATAAATGACTGCATAGGCATGACTTTTGTAATTGTCAAAAGTCCATTCATCCTTTAATCAATACAAGAATACCGATCACGAACGACTTTACTTTTGACAGCATATGGGACAAACATAGTTCACGGACGTAAACACCAATATCCCATAACAAATTGCAAAACATCATCCTCCAAATATTTTTAGAATTTAAAACCAATAAATCTAAAAACATGAAGATGAAAACATTGGACATATCTATGTGTACTCACAATAATGGCTATTCCAAACTCTAGTAATCCTTCTAAAAAATAAGAATAAATTCTCATAAGAAGTTTCCTAGGCAACAAGACAAACTCGTAATGCACATATAAGATGATTTGTCCTAGAGGGTAGACTCAATCTTTTCCGCCCGGATTTACACCAAGAATAGCTACCAAAGGCGTATAAAAAGATTTTCACAAAGAAGAACATACAAAGTCACGAACGACCATGCACCATAGTTCACAAAGGATGATTGTGAACATTCAAGAATCCCATAGCAATGCGTACTAATTTCCATTCTTGAACTTACTTCTTTGTGATTCACCAACAAAATTCTAGTAAAATCTACAAATTAGCTTAGAAGAGTATTACTCCAAGAATCCAAGTTCCCAAGTCCAAGAGAAGTGGAACAAGTGCGACGAAATGGAGCAAAACACTCAAAACAAGAGACAGAACAAATACCAGTCTTAACTCATCCAAAATCAATAATTCTCATCTCCATTTTGAAGATAATTCAAAGAGGAAAAGAATGCAAAAAGAATGAGTTCATTCCGAGTTCGGACGATGAAGTTACGGCCAAGAAAAGTTTACCGAATATCGACGTCAAATATGCATACGGGTTTGCAAACGAATTTTCATGACAAAAAAAAGTTTGCAGACTGGGTTTGCGAACTTAAACCCCTGAATTTTGATTTTAAATGATGGTATGCATCCCTGGAATGTGTACCATGAAGTCCAAACATCCCAAACAACTATTTTCAAACCTAAACATATAAGAACCTTAACACACGGATCAAGTTAGGTAGAAATGAACGATAAGCAAGGTACATGGATCATAATAAGTACTTAAGCAAGTAAAAACACAAATATTGCTCAAGTTTATAGACATACCTTTTTATAAGAATTCAATCGAAGTCTACAGCCTTACTGAATACAATCTGTGTACCCCATTTCTCATGCTTCCTTTACCGTAACAGGGCATTCCTTGGTGAGGATGCACTTTCAACACAAACAAGTTGTGTTGAGATGAACATTGTCTTGCTCACCATGGCACCAAGAGAGAGTTTCTTTCCAGCAACTCTTACATCTTGTAGTGTTGAGAAGCACCCAAGGAACTGTTTTTATAAGTCTATCAAAGAACTTTAAGAGAACCCAAAAGGATTTGTGTTTCTGATTTCTTGTTTTCCAACTTATAAAAAACAGTTTCTGCAGATAGTTTTTAATACTGCGAGGGGAAACTCTTTTGACAAACAAATGCATCCTAGCTTCTTCATAAAAGAAGGAAATACTACTATCTTGATATGAAGTATCAGGAATTGAGCAACGAATCAATTTATGCTTTGAGGTGATACACTCAGATGACTGAGATTTAAAATCCTTTTGTAATTCGTTTAGTTTGTTACAACTAATTGGATTACGCAGAGGATGAGCATTTCTCTCACTGATTAGTAAATCAATATCAACCTCAACATAAATATTATTCATCATAACTTGATTTTGCCTGTCAAGAGATTCTTGCTCTTTCTGGAGGTATAACTTAACATCAAGAGATAAGCTCTCAAGCTTCTTTTCAATCCCTGAAAACACTTCAAGGGATTTTAAACATGGTGGAGGTTTAAATAGAATTTCTTCTACAGATTTAATTAAATCATTCATGGAAGAGAATTCTGAAATCCATGGATCTGGTGGTGCATTTATTGAGATAGCACTACTGTCCATAGAGTCAGATCGCTTACAAACACAGACTTATAAGGTCTTTAATGTGTTTGCCTGCTCTGATACCAATTGAAAAAGAGGGGGTCTAACAACACCATCCAATATTTCTCTTAGCAATCTGTATGGACAAAATCCAATATACTTTTTATGAGAATTAACTAGACAGTTAGACGCAATCAATAAAAAGATATATCAAAGAGTTTATATCTCAATCTCTCGATTTGATCTTTACTCAAGCAAATGGAAATCTGCGAGTCTTTATCAAAGAGAGATAACTTGGGCGGTACCAAAGACCAATGTCCAAGGATCAATCAATATCAATCAACAACCAAAGGTCGGATTTCCAATTGATGATCACAAACGCACAACCTGTATTATTCCAATTATAAAGATAAACAATGTAATGCGGAAAATGAAATAACACAGACACCAGAAATTTTGTTAATGAGGAAACCGCAAATAAAAAAAAACCCTGGGACCTAGTCTATATTAAATACACACTGTATTAAGCCGCTACAGACACTAGCCTACTCCAAGCTAACTTCAGACTGGACTATAGTTGAACCCCAATCAGTCTCCCACTAATTCAAGGTACAGTTATACTCCTACGCCTCTGATCCCAGCAGGATACTGCGCACTTGATTCCCTTAGCTGATCTCACCCACAACCAAGAGTTGCTGCAACCCAAAATCGCAGACTTGATAATAAACAAATCTGTCTCACACAGAAAAGCCTATCAAAGGATAAATCTTTCTTCCACAGATAAACCCTAGGTTTTGTTCCGTCTTAAGATATGAAATCAAGGTGAACAGGAACCAATTGATAATCTGGTCTTATATTCCCGAAGAACAGCCTAGATTAATCAATCACCTCTCTACAATCCTTCCTGACTATACAGGCGGTTTTTCGAGGAATCACAAACAGTGAGACGAAGATGTTTGTGACTTCTTTATCTTGCCTATCAGAGAAATTTCACGATCGCAAGCCAATTAAAGATTGTACTCGTACGATAGAAGATGCAAGATCAGATCACACAGCTACGATAAAAGTAGTATCGGTCTGGCTTCACAATCCCAATGAAGTCTTTAAGTCGTTAACCTGGTTTTAGAGAAGAAAACCAAAGGTTAAAGGAGAATCTACTGTAGAGAGCGCACTAGTATCACACAGACGTGTGGGGATTAGTTTTTTACAATGCTAGATATCTCCTTTATTTAGTCTTCAAATCAGGGTTTTGCCTTAGTTACAAAGCAATCCATATTCACCGTTAGATGAAAACCTGATTTAGATTCAAGTTAATATTTCTCAATCGTTATATCGAAACCTTAGCTTGTCACACACACTTGGGTAGGCATTTACTGGGTTTGTGAAAATCATGCCCAAACGTGTACGTATATGTTGGTTCAACATAGTAACCCAAAAGGTTAACCATATGAGCATTTCATATTAACCTTGTTCTTCTTCACCATAACTAGTTCAATTGACTCAAATGAACTAGTTAAAGAGTTGTTCAATTGCTATGAGATCTTATGTAACTACACAAGACACAATTGAAACAAAGATGATTCGATTCGATTGAATCGCCTCATGAAATTTATAGCCACGGTTTGCATAAAGCATTCCTTAGTAATTTAAGTTTCATGTTCAGAGCACATCTTTATATTATAACCTCTTAATCTCACAAACAAGTTCGCGGACTTAAGACAACCGGTGGAGTTTTCCAAACTCAGCAGAAAATCTCGGCAAAGAGACTTTCGCCAGTTCGCGGACTAGGTTCTCGAACTTACACGCAAACGAGTTTTTGGAAAATCTCAGCAGAAATTCTCGGTACAAGAACTTCCGTCAGTTCGCGGACTTGGCAAAGCCAATTCCTCCGGTTTCTCTCAATCAACAAAGTTCGAAAACTTCGGATTAATGAATACATGGTTATTTAATCTAAACTCTCATTCCAATCATTGAAACATTCTCAGAGGACGTTATATAGCCGTTATTCACAGACCGTTTCGCGTCAGAGCAATTATCAAAGTAATTGAAACTTTTCATGACTTTCGTCACTAGGAGAAGATAAACTTGATCAAAGCGAAACGCTTTACCAACACATGATTTCGAGATATAGATAGGAGAGATATACTCGTCTCAAAATTTCAAATGTGTATGATCCAGTATATATAGCATACGACTTTTGTCTCATAAGAAGTAGGAGATAGAAGAGATAGACTTTTGAGTGATAGATAAGTTCAAGTCTCCACATACCTTTTCGTTGATGAAGTTCCACGATTCCTTGAGTATATCTTCGTCGTTGTATGATGAATCGCCATGAAGTCCTTGAGCTCAATTACACTTTTCTATCCTAGTCCGAGACTTAGCTATGTAGGCTAGAAATCAAGACTTATAGTTTTGATCACTAACATTGACAAACATGCTTGAGATAGCAACGCATGCGAGGTCGACCGAGCTATGCTCTAACATGTAACTTCTGGTTACACATGTTAGATGCATGTGTAACATGGAGTTACACATGCTAGGTATCCAAGTCATATGCATTTGTAACATGGAGTTACAAATGCTAAAATAAACAAAATTTTCAACCAAAAAATTACACATGCTAGGTATCCAAGTCATATGCATGTGTAGCTGTCGATTACAAATGATATATTCTTCTTGATTTTTTTTTAAAAAAAATTAACATCATCATCATCATCATCCTAAATAAAAAAGTTTCTCATTTCGATCCTTGTGCAGTTCCATGTATCAGTCTAGAAGATGGAAATACGCCAATAATTATGCAAGCTCAAACTGCTGCAGAGGGGCACAAAACCCCCCTTTAGGACATACAGTTCGAGTATGAAGAGAGTGAAAACATTCAATACTCCACAAAATAAAAGTCTAGTTGCAAAGTAAAACCCAACTCCTTAAAATCTTGTTGATGAGGAGCAGAAGAGAGATGGTGAAGAGACACCTGTTGCGGATGAGGCGCAGAAGAAAGCTGCAGAAGGTGGAGGTGTGGATGGGACGCAGGAGAAATCCGTAGGTGATGATGTAACAGAAAAAGTCAATGAAAAGACACCTGGAACTGTTGGTGACAATTTGGTTATGACTGCTCCAACTCAGCCAACACCTGAAACCTTTGATGACAGTTTTTTTTCAACACAGTTTGAGGACTCTATGGTGATAACTGCTACAACACAGCAAACACAACATGACAATGCTGAGACCTACAGGTTGGTGCAACTAGGATCTAACCCTGGTGATATGATAAATGTTGAAGTGAGTGAAATGCTAGATGTGATTGTCGACAACATTAACAAAAATGAATATGGACCTGCAATGATGGAGAATGCAGAACCTAGCTCAAGTGGTAACCACTCTTCCTTGTGAATGTAACCTATTATGTTTTATTTTTCCTTTATGTTTTGTTTGTAATGCAAGTGTAACTTCAAGTTACACATTGTAAAAGGCATGTGTAGCTTGAGGTTACATACAGTACAAAGTATATTAATGAAAGTGTAGCTTTCTGTAACTTGAAGTTACATATTGTAGGGCTTGTCTAACTTTAAGTTACATACAATACAATATTTATAATACAATTGTAACTTGAAGTTACATATTATTTAGGCTTGTGTAACTTTAAGTTACATACTTGGCCACCAAGTGTATCTTTCTGTTACACATGTGCAACTTTTTTTGATTCTGCCTATTTTTGTTTGCATAGCTAAAACACAGGAAAACTTTTTTAGCCTTGGCATAGATAAAACTCCAAAACCTGCAGGAGAGTTACTCAAGGAAGTTGTGAATGCACTAAGAGAAAGCCAACCAACATTCATACAACAACGCACGTTGAGGAATAGAAAAATTCAAACACAAGATCTGAAACAGTATGAAAGAAATTCAAAGAGGATTAAGAAGACTGCTAATGAAGAAAAAATGGCCGCAGTTCCAGAAGTAGAAGAAGAAAGAATGCTCGCAGTTCCAGAAGTAGAAGAAGAAACAATGACCGATGTTGCTGAAGAAGATGACGGGACAATGAGAAAGGATGTGAAAGGTTCCCTAGTTATTGAAAGGCTGAGTGGCAATCAAAAGAAGAGAGTGCTTGAATATTTATGTACTCATCCCAAAACGTAAGTAGTTATAACCAGAACTCATGATTGATTCTATTATTGTGTTTAAATGTAGATTTTAATATTGATCGTTGTATTTTACTACTTGACTCTGTTATGTTGTTTAATTGCTTCCTTCTTTCTACTGTAGAGACATTGCTTGGATGGAATACAACGAAGATGGTACCCCGCTCTTTAATATAACTGGAGAACTAATGCTCCAGCTTACCAAGAAAGAAGCCTACTTGGAGTCATAATTCATCGATTTCTACATTAGCAGGTTGAGGACAAAGGTGAACTCAAACAGCAAGTATGACCAAGCGTTATTCCTCTCACAGAAAGCATATGTAAGTACTTTGAAAATTTTAAAATCTTATTGCATTTATAATGTGTAATGGGTGTTGTAAGATTATGATAACATGCTCAGATTTGTTAATGTTGGAAAAATGTGATGTGTAATATGAGATTACATATGCATTTATAATGTGTTAACTGAAGTTACACATTCATTTATAATGTGTAATCTGAAGTTACACATCCATTTATAAGGCCTTATGTGTAACTTCTGTAACATTTGGTTTAAAATGTGTGTTTGATATTGAAAATGGTTTTTGCATAAATCTTACTTGGATAATGACGGTGATTTCACGAAATTATGGATTCCTAAGCTTGTCAAGGAATATTACAAGTGCAAAAACAATGCAGTCAGACTTTTCGCCCCAATATGCAACAACAACACACACTTCACACGGCTGGAGTATGACTTGACTAGCACTAAACCTTGGTCCCACATGAAATCATCAGACAATAAGGACCTCAGGCACGAACACTTGCAGCAAGACAGGAAATATGCATTTGCAATAACTAGAGAATTGACACTCCGTTGTCCTCTTGGGTTGAATGAAAATGCCAAAAATCTCGCTTCACCAAAACAAGGTTCATTACCTGACTGTCTTCTATTTGTATGCACTTACATGAATATCAGGATGAAGAATAAACCACTTGAAAAAAAAACCAACAACACATTTGGTGAGATGCTTGGCTGACAAGGTGAACTGCATGAGAGGAAGCATGATTTACAAGATTCTTTCAGATCCATCTGGGGATGTGTAAAGAAGTCATATGTTGTTAGCTACAAGTTGTTATTAGACTTGCAAATATGTTGTTAAAACTTTTAAATTTCATCAGTTACTAGATTTTAGCAGTTCTTGGATTTGCAAACTTCTATACTTTTGGATTGAAATTCATTAAATTAAAAACTTTTATACTTTTGTTAACTACAAGTTGTTATTACACTTATAAAAAATATCTTGTTAGAACTTTTCCTGATGTGTGTACAGGTTTCAGAAGTATGCACAGGTTAAGTAACTTAAAGTTACACATCAAATTAAGATGTGTAACTTGAAGTTACATATGTTGTTTCCAGTCAACAGGTAAAGAAAATATAGTGTAATGTATAACAGGGTCAAATGCTGAAACATAGGTTAAGTAACTCATTGTTACACATGCAATTAAGACAAAGCTAAATCAAAAAAGTGTAAAAATAACAATGTGTAAGCAATAGTTATACATCCATATTTTATAAGTGTAAACCAAAGTTACACATGCATTTCCCTTCTCTGTTCAGAAGACACGCACTGGGAATAAAAACACATTTCACTTGTGAACTCACAAAATATTAAATCTGAATAAATGATCCTTGCACATAATCATCGTTGCAGAAAAATAAAAACGTTTGGTCCATGCAAACCGAAATGAAGAAAACTAAAAAGCAAATAATCCAAGACAAATAAGAAACCACGCATAAAATCAATACTTGCAGAAATGAACTTCTTCAACTTAAATCTAGGGGGTGTGTACTTCAGAGGATTCTTACAACCTTCCTTGTTGTGACCTGCTTCCTTGCAATTTCTGCAATGAACTTTCCTCTTTACCTTCTTCTCACCTTTACTTAGAATCCTTTTTCCTGGGGGTCTACCCGGTTGTTTCTTTAAGATAGGAGGGTTGAAGGTGTTGTCTTCATTAATATCAACATGCCTGTTGTAGTTGGGAATTGGCTGGATGGCATGCAAATAAGTCTTCCTAAAATAGTCGCTCGTAAAATAAGGTGAAATGAAATCAATAGCCTCACGTTTAATCTTCCGCACGGCTCATGAGCACAATGGAAACTGTATACACGCCACCTTCAAAAAAACAAAAACAAGAATATAAACACTCGGCTAGTTACACAAGGAAATCATAAAACACAAAAAAATCAGCTAGTAACACATGCATATACAGGATGTGTATCTTCCAGTTACACATGAAAAATAAGATGTGTAACTAGTATTTACATATCCATATGTCTAGTGTAACTAGAAGTTACACATCCTGCAAACTTTCAAAAAAAATGAACATACGAAAAGAAAAAAAAAACATAAGAAACAAAACCTTTGACAGGTGCAAGTCTGGTGTTCGAGGTCCACCATGTGAGTCCTTTCACTAAACACTTCAAACACGGTAGGACTAGCCACCAATACTTCCCAAGCCAAACCTTCATCTTGAAGAGCCCTCAAGCTTTTCTTCATACTCTGGGGTTAATGGAGTCATCATATTAGCACCAATTTCACGACGGTCTGCCATCATTACCATTATTTTCCTCCTAATCTGAAAAGGAAAAATACTTATGAATATAAAAAGTGACGAAACAAGAAATAAAAGACAACAACAACAACAAAAAATAAAAAAGCATTCTATTAACCTGATCAAGAAGAGAAGATGCAGGAATCTTCTTTTGAACCAGAATCCAGTTATTGGGCCCTTCAGCTAGAGTACTAGATGTGCGTCCATACCGACAACCTTTGAAATAGGCATTCACATATGATTCAGGTGGGATGGTCTCGATGCAATCAACCACCCAATCGCAGTTCAAATCTCTAATTTTCTATATGGCCTTAACATGGGTTTCAAGTGAGAATGCGTATGTCGCCTCTTGGAAAATGTCCAGCACAAGCGTGTACCTAGGATCTGAGCCATTGATGGGAAGATTAGTCTTCAAATGATAGTAGCAGAAGTTGTGGAACGAATCTGGATAGACAAGTAGAACACCCTGCAAGAGTCCTTCATGGTGATCCGAAAGGAAGGTGATTGGCCTCCTATCACCAACAACTTCAGTCAAATTCCTTAAAAACCACTCCCAGTTGTTGACATTCTCAGAATCGACTAGTTCCACAACAAGTGGGAAAAATCCTACAAAAAAAAGTACGCAGAATTGAAAAAATTAATAAGTTTCACAAAAACAGAAAACAATGTGTAAATACAAGTTACACATCCTAAAACAAATGTGTAACTTAAAGTTACATATGTTATTCCCTTAGTTACACACTGAGTAAACAAATGTGTAACTAACAGTTACACATGTGTAACTTTCAGTTATTTGTCAACTGAAGTAGTTCAAAAAAAAACATAAAAAAAACATACCTTTACCACCATTGATCCCAGTAGATGCCATCAAGCAGCCTCTGAATCTACCAGTAAGGAAAATAGCATCCAAATATACCATTGGCCGACAAAACCTGTACCCTTTGATGCATGCATCAAACGCAATGAAAATCCGTTGGAACTGTTTCTTTGCAGGATCAAATTCAAACTTTATCACATTACCAGGGTTGGTTTCCCTTATAACATCAATATACCATACCAAGTGCGAGTAGGACTTCACATCGTTTCCATAAATGGTCTCATAAACCTTTTCCCTACCATTATAGGCCTGATAGTACTCCATGGTAATCCCATAGTTGGTCTGGAAATCAGTTGCAATTTGCTTAGGCTTCTTGTGAGGATTTTTCCGAACTTCTTCCTCAATCAAACTAGACGTGAAGCTGGTGGAGTATTTTTGATTCAAGTTGCTCCCACCAGCACCACAAATGTGCTCGGGGTTATAAGACCTGACCTGAAGAGGTTCATACAAAATATAAACAAATCAACCAAAAACAATATGGTGCAAAAAACATCATGTGTAACCCAAAGTTACACATATTGTAACAAAACATAACATATGCTAAGCATAAGATGACAGAACACAGAAAAACTACCTGAAACATTTCGTTCCTTTCATCAATAGAAGTTGCATGAAATTTCCAGCCGCATTCTTTTGCTACACACTTAGACGTGAACCTAGAACGCTCATAGTGTGTCACAACCATGTTGAAACCAGTGCGAAGATGATACTTGGTGCAAGCAACCCTGACTTGCTTAACTCCTTCAACAAATACATGACCAATCTCACCAAGGACCTTGGGCCAACCATCCGATAACAAAGGTTTAGCAGGCTTGCTTTTGTCCTCCAAATACATTGCAACAGAACGATTGTTTGTCGACGAAAACGTAGTAGAACCATTAGAAATAGAAGAATCTTCCCTAGAGCTAGATGAAGAGGCTATTGATTAATGTTTTTGAGAGTCGTTGTTGTAAATAGGATTCGTTTCAGACTTGTGAAGGAAATGGAATTTTTAGATTTAAAAAAAATAAATATTTATAAAATTATTAACAATGGGTGCGAGAGGTAACCAAGACACAAGATTCCACTATTATGCAAAATTGAATGATAAATATTTCAAAACTCTATTCAATTCTTAAGTCCTCTTTTATCTTAAATTCACTATCAATCATACAGATTCTCAAACATTATTTGTAAACCTTAAGCATAGATTATCAAGAGATTAAACCAAGCATAACCTATCAAACTGAATAACAAATAATTAAGACAATCATTCAAATAATTTAAAACTCTGCAAAAGCAGCGATTAGGTGAATTATATAATTAAATGAAATAGTTACCCATTTATGTTGCGTGAATAGCTTCCTCCATTGCCTTGGTTACGAGGGATTCAGCTCATCATAGTAAAAATGCTCTCAAAATAATTTATTATGGCTCAAAAATGATTTACAAATGATGAGAATATGAGAAATACAATAAAACCAGAGACCTACGACCCTCAGTGACAAAATAAGACTGCTGCGTCTGTGTCGCAAACGCTGTGGAAAATAAGGCTGCCTGATGTACGACCCACAGGTGTGAGTCGTTATTACTGTAGAAAAACGACTGTCCTAGCGAGTCCGTTCTTCGTGTTCTTGGTGTTCTTCATCATCATCAGCAGCAGCAACAGAGTTTCATGAACTCTTGATTTCTGCTTCTCTGGACCTCCTCTCGACCCCAAACTATCGACAACCTTCGCTAGGATACCTCAGCAACTATTTATAACCCAACAACACCAAAATATCTCGCCATAACTTCATATAATCCTCCATTACTCGGCATTGATGAAGAAAATATTCTCGGATATATTTCTTCCAAATTTCGTTCTTCACGCGTCTGTTGGTTGTAAAACTTCCTAAGATAGAGCAACAATCAAAGACAAGATATTCTATAACTAATTGGCCACGTAAATTCCAAGTTAGAATCAAACAGAATCGATATTATCTTCTCTTCCCTGTTTAGCTTTATCTTCATCCCACGGCTTTGCTGGCCTATTTTGCTCGATCAAATTGACCATACTAATCCTGTCTAGTGTAATCAGGCCCAGCCCAATCGTTTCTAGCGATTGAATCTCGCTGAAATCCCTCCAACAATCCGACCCAAAATCAACAGCGTGCATGTAAGTATTCCCGCCAAAACCAAATTCAAACAAAGAAGATGACCTCCCCCTATCCAGTTCAGGGGTGCGAATAGCAAGTGGTCTCCCCTTATCAAGTGGGTGCCCCTTATCCAAAGCAGAGAGTCCGCATAACATGTGTCCTCCGGGTGCCAAAATCAACTTTTCGAGCCGAATTTTCCAAAAAAATGTTTTATTCCCAAAAATGCCTACAAATACATAAAACACCAAAATTAGTACAAAATCGAGAGACAACAATATATAATATTGAGATCAAATTAGACACAAAAATGTGTCTATCAATGACTTGTGCCGAAATCAATTGCCTTACTAAAAATTTGACAAGGAAAATCCAAGGGGATAAATCCTTGGCACAACTCTTCACATGTAGTACTTCACATGTTGTCTCTTACTTTACATGTAGTTCATCACATGCAATACGATCTTCAAAGATCGATGATCTAAGTTAATTGCCTTGTTAAAGCTTCGTCAGGAAAACCCATAGGGACAAAGCCTGAACTAAAGAAAAGAGTACAATATTAATCAAACTTAGAACATAGTTAGACGCATATACGTTGCCTCATTAAAACCTTGATAAGGAAACCCAGTGGGACAAAACCTTGACGAAGGGGAAAGAGTACAACGTGACAGATGCAAGTAAAGGTGATCTGTTAAAGATGATCACTTTGCTCCGTTGAAGTTGACTAGTTGCTTCACAACTCCTAAGGAAGAAAATCCTCGTGGGAAAGGCAATAGCCTTAGATGGGAAATTACATTCCCGGTATTTGTTGTTGTCTCATTAAAAACCTTTCCGAGCAACAAAACCCTGTGGGAAAAAATAACCTCGGTGAAGGAAAAGAGTTCAACACACCATTAGATACTCCCCCTGATGTCAAACAATTTTCATTAGTCTAATGCAGTCAAAAGGAGTTTATCACACATTACTTTGGTGACTTAAATGTTTATAAGACCTTGTTGTTGATTATGGAAGTTACGTTGCTTAACCGACTATCACGTTTCATTTCTTTGATTCAAATATTTTCAGTAATATCAACACGATCTTTATGTCTTCAACGTCCAACATACTTGATGTTTATAGTGTTGTCTCGCTAAAAACCTTGTCGAGTAACAAAACCCTTTTTGGGGAAAACTATTCTCGACCGAAGGGAAAAAAAGAGTACAACACAACTTCAATTTCGAAGTAAAATATGTCGACATCATATCCTTGGATCCTCCCCCTGATGTCGGCATCTCCCCCTGATTACATTCAAAGTGGTTTCAGACAGTTTCTTTAGTCCTGTACTTTTCGAAACTGAATATCGGTAATGACTTAGAAAATAGTCTACCAAATTGCCTCCTGATTACTTTCGTTGGAGAAGAGATTATTGTTCCTTCATAATCAACAACCTTTGAATTCCAGTTCCTTTAGCATTCCTTTTTATGTCTTTGCAGGGATAAAACAAACTCATGTCGATAGTTACTTTTAAGTACATGATAACATTCATTGTACCATTCCAATGACGTTGCGTTGGCGCTGAGCTATATCTAGCTAACAAGTTCACTGAGGATGTAACGTTTGGTCGAGTAAGCAAAATATTGCGTCTATTGTACTTAGATAAGGGAAATTCATCTCCGGCACATCTTCGCCATCTTCCTTTAGACGAAATGGTCACTTACTTACATTTGAACCTCGACTAATCATGGGAGTGCTATCAGGATGCATGTCTTTGTTAAATTTCCTGACAACTTTAGACATATGCAAACTTGTGGAATAATATACCACAATCTCAGTATTCGGTCGAGCTTTCCCCAGATTTTTCATCTCAAATTCAGATTTCAAATAGCTTTTAAGGTCTCCTATTACATCAAGAGTACCCATCATGTCTGTACCATCGACATAGATACCTACAATTCCAAATCAGGAACTTTCTTGTGAATACGCAATGAAAATAACTTACTTGTCTATCCCCATCCAAATCAAATAGTCACTTAGACGGGTATACCACATCCGCCTGATTGCTTCAATCTATAAGTGAGCGTTATATCTAACTGTAAACGCACTCTGTGGTTTAGAGTCACTTGATTTGGGAAACAAAAGGCTATCAAGTATTTTTATAAATATCTGTTATCTCTTGATTCTTTTAGAGATTCGTAACAATCACATACATATGCTGCATTTTCAATTCTTACCAAGATAACTAAGTAGCGGAACGCTATAAAGTTCATTACAAGAGAACAATTCCAGGGTTTTGTGAGAAACCTCGCACCACAAGGCGAGTCTTTATCCTTTAAGACTTCTTTCTTCTCATTATGCTTTGTGACAAATTAATCATGTATGTCCAATAGGATTTACACTTGGTTGGTTAGCACTACCACACCAAATACCTGTATATTTGTCAAAGAACCAAGTTTTACCTGGATTGCATAGGCCAAATATGCTCTTCGTTGACATTGAGCAACAAGGAGCTTGGTTTGATCTTATCTTGCTCTATTTTCTTAAGCAAGTGTATATGAAATTAATCATCAATATGCTCGCATGATCTTTCCATTGACTCGTGAGCATTCTCATAATCTACTTGGGATGTCATTGTTCTCTGGAATCATTAAACTTCGGAGCGTCCTCCAGTTTGATTCATGGACATATTCAGATACAATCTTATGAGATGATTTCTGATGATATAAGTAAGTTGTGCCTTCCTCACCTACTTCCTTTCTAGGTGAGGACTGATCGAACCAAATGGTCTCTCCAACTTCCTTTATGGAGCCACGACCTCAACCACACTTCCACTAAGTGTAGTTGCAACACCTTAGTCTATGGTGTATATCCATTATTGAGGATTTGTAACCTTGTAGGTAGGTTGCAGCTGGTATATGTGATCTCATCACTTTAGCGACATCAATATTCATTCTGAAAATCGATTATTCTTTTACTTCACATTTACATTTGTGGAGTATAAGAATCAATATGATACACACTGGGAACACACAACTACAATTCCTATCGTTTCCTTAGAAAATACTTTTTCTTATCTCCCCCTAACGACGGGAAGACTATCTCATTAAAGTGATAACCCGCAAATCTAGCGGTAAGAGATCTCCTGCCAAAGGTTTTAAAATGCGGATAATTGTTGGAAATTCTTGTCCTACATAATCACTTAATCATTTCGATGACCCATCATAGTACGATGTGGAGTCGTAAGGGCACATATATAGTGCAACCAAAAATGCGTAAGAACAAAAAATGTCAGGCTTATATCCAGTTACCAACTGGTACGCAAAGAATGGTTGACCAATTGTGGGTCTCAAACGAATAAGTGAAGATGCGTGTAATATTGCATATTCACCAAGCAATTAAAGGTAGGTTTGTACACATAACCATGACTTAGGAACCATATGTAACCTTTGATGATAGCCTTTGCGAGATCATAGGGTATATGATGCTCTACATTGATCCTATTAAACATGCAATAACCATCAAGTCCTTTTGATGTATACTCTCTAGCATTTAGAAGGGGTAGTGAGTCCTTACATGTATAATGTCTTCTAGTAGTTTTCCAAACGCAACATTACTTGGGAACTATAACTAGTCCAAAATGTCAAAAAATCCATGACAGCCATATGTCAGTTTAATGGTCCGCATTCTGCATGGATATTTATCTAAATATCACCTCGCTTTCTTTGTAATATGGATTATTTACCATTTGCATATTAGGATGGTCTCAGTTATATTTTACTAAAGGCTTTGTGAAATGAGTGATATGCTCTCTTACTTAAAAGCGTAACAGTAAGGGTGGTTGTGCATCTAGTTCTTTAGAGAACACTTATTGAGAGATATGTTGTTACTTCGCATTCTATCAATCTTTTTCATGTTGTCTCGTCCTCTCAAACACAGTGATGTACATATGAGTCCTTTCAAAACGAAACATCATGTCACAACCAAAGTTCCTTTATGGTTATGTCAAAAGTCTGTATGAGTCAATTCCCAACATTTCATCGTCGAAGTCAATATGGATTCAATAATCCAAATGCTATAGTGATTTACATTTCACTAGATTGACTCATTAGTTTCTCTAAGATGTATTTCCTTCCAAATATATTAGAGACTATAAAAGATGCAATCAATTACATTCTCATCATTGTGAGTTTCCATATGATATCCACTTGCATGGGTCTCTTCGGAATTTAACAAGGTGATTAGCTCTAGGTACATATAGAGCTTTTGTGACTTTTAACCTTTGTTCCATCTTGGAAACAAAATTTGAGCATTGCTTTTCTCGATGATTCAATCATCGTATTCACATTATAAGGAAATAGTTCAACAACTAATTTAAATTCATTAAGAGTTTCGTGTAATAAGTGGTGTGACCTTATTACGTAACAAAAAAAAATCTGTCTCATTTAATTTAGAGTGTTACTGTTCATGAAGATGATAAACTTTTCATCATAATGTACGAATGATCCTTATAACTCAAGTACAGTTGAGTATATCTCAAGTTCTTTAGAGTATTTCAATCTCATGAAAATGATATACTTTTGATTCCATAAGTGCAGACAATGAATTTAATTCTTCGCAGAATTTTTTTTTCTTTATTTTAGCTAATGAAATATATGTCAAACTATCATGTAGACAACAGTTTAGGATCAAAATGTAGAATCTAACCATACGAATTCGATTGAATAAAGGTAAGAAAAAAAAACGGGTAAGTGTATTGGCTTGGAAAATTTCTTGTTTCCATTAATGTTGATGTCTAGGGCATGACCTCCTCCAAGAATATAGTGTGTTCGTTTTCCTTTAAACTCTCTATATCTCTTGTAGTTGACTACTAATGTATGATACTTGCATTACAACGCTTGTATCATTCTCAGTAAAATGCTTATACCAAGATTTGCAACTCTCATTGGTATGAATCAGAATTACATCTTTTCCCATTAGGTATATACATTTACTTTGTATCATTACTACTGGAGCCAGAATTACATCTCTGACTCATGGAAACTTTTGTGAGTTTCTTTCCACAAAACATGAGGTGTGCTTTTGATTACAACATATCATTGTCAAAGTTATTGACTCATTATAGTCTAACAAGTGGATTACATCCCACTTAACATTCAAGTTTGGGGGAAAATGAATGTTTCGACAAACTTCCTTCAAAGTGATACATCGTGTGAAGTTAATATGTCGCCTTGAAAATATTGAAGGTATGGCTTCCTCTTTGAAAGGTGTATCTTTATAAGTTGAAGATTTTTATGAAGAAAGTATTGTACTTGTGTACACAAACATCCACATCATAGACTCTTTTGTGGTGCTCAAGTACTTCTGAGTTCAAAAGGTCAAATTAGAGTCGAATTGGTTTAGTCAAAGTTCGGTCAACTATTTGGTCAAGACCCGGTCCATTGGGTTGACAAGGTCATGTTTAATAAATATAAACATATATGTTCCATTATATATGAAATATTTAGGCCCATTGATAATAAGTGTGAAACTATTAGCATATGACCCCAAAACATATTGTTAACCCTAAAAATTGAAAAGTTCTTCTTTCAACTTTTCTGATCGACAGACAAATATATCATAGTTAAATCATGATGAAATTTTTATAGTAGATTTACCACAATGTTTCCACAAACATATTAAAATTTCAGAGACATCCAACGGCTAGATAAAAAGATATTTATGACGCCGTATAACTGTTCCAATTCACGTTTTTGTGGACCCAACAGGAAATATCACGTACTTTGGAGTATTTTCCATGGTTGGATCTTTATGAAATTTTATAGTATATCTATGAGGATAACATACACCACATATAAAAATTACAGAATAATCCAACGGTTAAAATTATACGAAACTTAGGTTTTTCGACGCTGTTATAATTAGGGTTTTCTAAACGAAGACAGTTCTACTAAAATCAGAATTTGGAGACTGCATCATATTCCGATTTGATTGAAATTTTAACAGAGTAAATAAAGACTAATTGGGTTGAACATACTAAATTTTCATGAAAATCTAACGTTGAAATCTATACGTTTGATAATCATGCTTTCGTGGAACCCTAATATATACTATGAAACGAAATTTCTTTGTTCAAAAGAAATACCTGGTAATGCATCCATGCAAAAAAATAAAATAAATCAACTGATCCAATATAGCTCTGTGGTATAGATTCGTGCATGATAACATGTTGTAGTATAATAATAAGTGAAAAAGGAAGAGGCAGAGAAGAGAAGGATTTCTATTGATTAGCCTATTACATAGGTAAAGTATCCTTTATATACATGTAAAGAGAACCCCTTAGGCTTATAGTTGGGCCGCACACCCATGGGCCGTAGGCCCTACAACAGATTTAAGGGAAGGGAAAATTAGGCTAAGGCCCAACCCATGGATAACCCATAATATGAGGCCCCTAGTTAAAAGAGTTTTAAAACCAGGCCCCGAATTAAAATAATTTTTAATAGAAGTCGAAATGATCAAATTAACCTTCCGTATTTATATGACCAGACCTACCTTTTTCCTCACAACCACCACATTCGACTGTTTTGGAGAGAGAGAGAGAGAGTTGCAGAGAGAAAAAAAATTCAAAACCGAAAACTTCCAGATCCAAAAACCCTAGAAAGAATAAGAAGCAGAAGAAAGAAGAAGAAGCAGAAGAAAGAGAGGTTTGCATCTGTTGAAATCACTCGGTTCTGTAATTCTGATTTTCATTTTCTCCTAATTTTCACACCATTCCTCATTTTGTTGATTGGGATTTAATCTTTTCTTCTTCTTCTTCTTGTTTAAATCTTCCAGCCAAAAAACAAGAACCAAAAAACCTAGGAAGATACAATAGTTTATCGATCTGTTTGCTGAGAAGAAAGAAGGAAGAAAGGTCAGTTTTCTCTCTTCTGTTATCGATCTGTTACTCTCTGATTTTAGGTTTCGATTTCTGCTTTCACATGTTTCGATTCATCATGATTGATGTTTTGATTTCAAAAATCTCTTGATTTTGTGATTATTTTTGAAAATTAGGGTTTCGCAACTAAGTTCGACTGATTTAGGTTTCATGATTTGAAATCAACTGATTTATATTCTTAAAAATCACACTGTAGATTCAGATTCAGGCGATAATCAACTAATTTATATTCAAATGCCGAGAGGAAGAAGGAATCCACCTGAAGAAGATCCTGCATTAACAGGTATTATGATTCTTTCCCTTTAAGATGCCATTTACTATTGGGGTGTATGTTTTATGATGATATAATGTTAGTGAAAACATTCTTTTGTGATGTAGCCTGTGTAACTTTAAGTTACACATTCAAAATCTAACTACTGACTGTGTTGTAGTTTGTATATTGAGTGTGTAACTTGGAGTTACACATACAAATGATCCTATATAACTATAAGTTACAAATTCAAAATCTCACAACTGACTTTCCAAGGGGATGTGTAACTATAATTTACACATTTAGAATCTCATGTTTTGATCATATGTAATGCCTGTGAATGTGTAACTTTACAAAAAGGTGCATGTGTAACTATAAGTTACACATTGAAAATCTCACCACTAACTTGCCAATTGACTGTGTAACTAGAAGTTACACATGCAAAATCTCACCACTGATTTGCAAATTTCCTATGTAACTAGCTAGAAGTTACACATGCAAAATCTCACCTATGACTGTATTGTGTTTAAATAATAGTTACACATAAAAAAATGACATCTGTAAACCTACATATGCATGTGTAAGGTAAGGTTACACAACACATAATAGAATGATTCAGTTTGTGTACTTGGAAAATACACATAGTTTGTAACATGATTTTGATTTTGCAGTTAAAAAGGAGTGTATTTGATAAGTACACAACATACTGACTCATGCTATTTTTGTGTGTGATGTGTACAGAAAAATTAAGGCAATCGTTGAATGCAGTTAAGGATTTGGTAAAGGTGATAAAACCTATAGAACTGACTGATAGGGCTCAAAACTATCTTAGGAGAGCTGCTTACGGTAAAATCGTAATGATGTATTACAATGAATATTATGAAGCTGAACCAAGTACAACAAGACAAATCAGTACCAACAAACACGACGTATTGAAGCTTTTGAATTTCTTTGATATGAATTGTGAGACACCATGTTCGTTCAAGTTTGGTGATGATAAGTTTATAGAGTCTACACCGCCAAAGTTGGATGGTATATTTTGCATGCAAATGATTGGAAGTATAAAGGGTCAAAAGATGTTAAATTACTTTTCTCATCGTGATTTGATTGACAATGTTTTATACAACAAGTTCGTCATTGATATCAAATCTACTACACATCAGACGACAGTGACTAAGAAGAACATTATAAAGAAGATAAAACAACTTATGAGCAAAAGTGGGAGAAGAAAGAAAGTTGATGACAAGAATCTAATTTATTTGATAGGTTTTTATCTTTATTGTCTATTATTTTTTGGCGACGTAAATGCTAATGGAGTGAATGTGAAATATCTTAGTATCGTTGAAACTTATGAGACGTTGCTCAAGGTGTCGTGGCCTGATTTAATACACGAGCACTTGTTTGAAGAGATTCATACTAATGTTGATTGTATGTCAAATGTGAAGGCTTGTGTGCAATACCTACTAGTAAAGCTTGTGTGTAATTTCTATTCCAGCAGTTTTACTGTTACGTTGTGGATATTTTAGTTCAATCGACCAATTAAGTTTATATGTTGCAGATATTGTTTGCTGAACACACACCGGAAGGATTAATCCAGAAAGTTGCGAACCACGAACAAGATATCCCAAGGGTTGGAAGGTGGGATCTATACCAGATCTCGGATTACATTTCTAGAACAAACATGACAGAGTTTTCCGTAAGTGTTATAAGTTAGTTGGTCTATGTTTTGTAAATTTATGGTACTATAATATAATTTAGATATAAGTTGGATGTAATCAAAATTGTCATGTGTAGCTATAAGTTACACATTAAAATGTGCTTGTGTAACTTATAGTTACACATGCAAAGATAACACCAGTGAATTCAATTTTTTGTGTAACTATAGGTTACACATATAAATGTGCTTATGTAACTTTAAGTTACACATACAACTGAAAATTTGTCTATTTAGATTGTTTAACTGTTTTTGCTATCTCTTTTTAGCCTCTCCATCTGTTAATTGCAGCCAACTCCTAGCTTTGTGGATGAGTTTTTCACAGCTTGAAAAGCAGCTTGGTATATCAACCATGGTACCAAGCAAGGACGACCTGCAAAGGTGGCTGAAAGAGAAAACCATTGAGAATGGAAAACTCAAAGAGCAACTGCAAGCAAAGCAAGATATGTTTGATGCAATGTATGGAATTGCCAGAGAAGGGATATCAGAAGGGGACCTTTCAGGAACACCAGGATACAAGATTCACATTTTTAGTTTCAAAATTATGAGAGAAATGGGTATTGAACCTTACAAGGTGACCCAGGAAGAGTTTATGAAACAAGAAGATGGTGGACAAGGACATGGAGGTACTGAGCATCAGGAAGAGTTTATGCATCAAGGACATGGAGGTACTGAGCATGGAGCTACTTAGCATGAAAAAGAATAGTCCGAGAAAGAGACTGAGCAAGAGAAAAATGACATGGAAACTTCCTCCCAAGAAGAATGTAAGTAGTTGTCCATTTTTAATATGCTTTAACTTGATACTGATAATGATATATTAGTTGACATGTGTAGAAGTACCCAATTAGTTGACACTAAGGTCTTTGAACCTTTTAGTTCCATACTTTGGTGAATTTTTTTTGCTAGAGGTACCAAATTAGACTTAGTAATTGTTGAGTACAGAAATCATATGGATGTGTAATCCCTAGTTACACATTCTATATGCATGTGTAATGAAAAAGTGGGGGTCTAACAACACCACCCAATATTTCGCTTAGCAATCTGTATGGACAAACTCCAATATACTTTTAATGAGAATTGACTAGACAGTTAGACTCAATCAATAAAAATATATATCAAAGAGTTTATATCTCAATCTCTCGATTTGATCTTTACTCAAGCAAATGGAAATCTGCGAGTCTTTATCAAAGAGAGATAACTTGGACGGTACCAAAGACCAATGTCCAAGGATCAATAAATATCAATCAACAACCAAAGTTCGGATTTCCAATTGATGATCACAAACGCACAACCTGTATTATTTCAATTATAAAGATAAACAATATAATGCGGAAAATGAAATAACACAGACACCAGAAATTTTGTTAACGAGGAAACCGCAAATGCATAAACACTCCGGGACCTAGTACAGATTGAATACACACTGTATTAAGCCGCTACAGACACTAGCCTACTCCAAGCTAACTTCGTACTGGACTATAGTTGAACCCCAAGCAGTCTCCCACTAATTAAAGGTACATTTGTACTCCTACGCCTCTGATCCCAACAGGATACTGCGCACTTGATTGCCTTAGCTGATCTCACCCACAACCAAGAGTTGTTGCAACCCAAAATCGCAGACTTGATAATAAACAAATCTGTCTCAGACAGAAAAGTCTTTCAAAGGATAAATCTGTCTCCCACAGATAAACCCTAGGTTTTGTTCCGTCTTAAGATATGAAATCAAGGTGAACAAGAACCAATTGATAATCCGGTCTTATATTCCCGAAGAACAACCTAGATTAATCAATCACCTCTCTACAATCCTTCCTGACTACACAGGCGGTTTTTCGAGGAATCACAAACAGTGAGACGAAGATGTTTGTGACTTCTTTATCTTGCCTATCGGGGAACTCTTACGATCTCAAGCCAATCAAAGATTGTACTCGTACAATAGAAGATGCAAGATCAGATCACACAACTACGACAAAAGTAGTATCGGTCTGGCTTCACAATCCCAATGAAGTATTTAAGTCGTTAACCTGGTTTTAGAGAAGAAAACCAAAGGTTAAAGGAGAATCGACTCTAGCGAGCGCACTAGTATCACACAGACGTGTGGGGATTAGTTTTGCACAATGCTATATGTCTCCTTTATGTAGTCTTCAAATCAGGGTTTTGCCTTAGTTACAAAGCAATCCATATCACCGTTAGATGAAAACCTGATTTAGATTCAAGATAATATTTCTCAATCGTTAGATCGAAACCTTAGCTTGTCACACACACTTGGGTAGACTTTTACTTGGTTTTTGAAAACCATGCCCAAACGTGTACGTGTATGTTGGTTCAACATAGTAACCCAAAAGGTTAACCATATGAGAATTTCATATTAACCTTGTTCTTCTTCACCATAACTAGTTCAATTGACTCAAATGAACTAGTTAAAGAGTTGTTCAATTGCTATGAGATCTTATGTAACTAGACAAGACACAATTCAAACAAAGATGATTCGATTCGATTGAATCGGCTCATGAACTTTATAGCCACGGTTTGCATAAAGCATTCCTTAGTAATTTAAGTTTCATGTTCAGAGCACATCTTTAGATCATAACCTCTTAAGCTCACAAACAAGTTCGCGGACTTAAGACAACCGTTGGAGTTTTCCAAACTCACCAGAAAATCTCGGCAAAGAGACTTTCACCAGTTCGCGGACTTACACGCAAACGAGTTTTTGAAAAATCCCATCAGAAATTCTCGGTACAAGAACTTCCGTCAGTTCGCGGACTTGGCAAAGCCAATTCCTCCGGTTTCTCTCAATCAACAAAGTACGAAAACTTCAGATTAAGGAATACATGGTTATGTAATCTAAACTCTCATTCCAATTATTGAGACATTCTTAGAGGACGTTATATAGCCGTTATTCACAGACCGTTTCACGTCAGAGCAATTCTCAAAGTAATTGAAACTTTTCATGACTTTCGTCACTAGGTGAAGATAAACTTGATCAAAGCGAAACGCTTTACCAACACATGATTTCGAGATATAGATAAGCGAGATATACTCGTCTCGAAATTTCAAATGTGTATGATCCAGTCTATATAGCATATGACTTTTGTCTCATAAGAAGTAGGAGATAGAAAAGATAAACTTTTGAGTGATAGATAAGTTCAAGTCTCCACATACCTTTTTGTTGATGAAGTTCCACGGTTCCTTGAGTAGATCTTCGTCGTTGTATGATGAATCGCCATGAAGTCCTTGAGATCAACTACACTTTTCTATCCTAGTCCGAGACTTAGCTATGTAGGCTAGAAATCAAGACTTATAGTTTTGATCACTAACATTGACAAACATGCTTGAGATAGCAACGCATGCAAGGTCGACCGAGCTATGCTCTAACAATCTCCCCCTTTGTCAATTTTAGTGACAAAACTATTAATACATATGGAATACAAAAAAAGATAAACTTTAGTGGATCCTATTTCATAGTTTAATCTTCAATGTTCCTTGAAATCTTCGTCCTTCCAAGTACTCCAATGATCCCAAAGGTTGTAAGTTTAGCATCACCGTTGTTGAAGATCCGTAGCTATAAAAATGAGAGAAATCCAGATTCTCGATCATTATTATACAGTGTCATAGAATTATTATGTAACATCAAAATCCAATTGTGTAGTTGTAGGAAATCCTACAATACACCCCTCGTATGATTTTATCGTTGATCAGCCTATTTTTAGGTTTACACTATTAATTTTATTGATTAATTTCTGAATATTCTTACAAGGAAAATAAAGAAATCAAGAATGATCTCTGCTCTCAACTTTCTCTCTCCTATTTACTTATCTCTCACTCAAAAAAGATATCTCCTTCCTTTACAACTCGAATGACTATTTATAAGGGAAATACATTGTGGATGACAGCTAATCTGTCCTTTATTTTTGGATACGGTTTGCGACATTCTCGCAACCTTACAAATGTTGACTTCGCAAGCTTTCTAATTTTTGCGAGACTATCACATCTTTCTCATGATCCTTGCTGATGTCGTTTCTGAAATTGTTTTGCGACGCTTTTGTGCAATACCATTGTTAACTTCGCTGAGACATAACTGTTGCGAGATTCTGATCCTACATCTTTCCTCTTCTCATATCTTCTCTGCAAAGTAGAGAATGATGTGAGAAATGCCGCAACCGCTTATTTTCTCATATTATGCATTTATCACACGTATTATTTCTTCCATTTATTTCTCGACACGTCTTTTGTAACCGCTTAAATCTTTCCGTATTAACCATGTTTATTTTCTCGAGGAAAAATTCCCTCTATATATATTTCTTTTCATCCTCTTCTTCTTTCTTTTTATCCTCTCTACAACTTCATCGTTCTTCTGCAAACTCCATCGTTGCAACTTTTCTTATTTCTTCTTCAATCTTTTTAAATTTTTCTTCATTTTCAAATTAGATCTTCATAGTTCCTGATCTTCTTCAAGATAATTTCCCTTCTATCATCTTTCATGGATTCATCAAGGTTAGTCTTCTTTTTTCTTCCTTATAAATTTTGCTGAAATTGATATATTTGAAATTGATCTTGTTTATTGCCTTATGTGATGTTGTTTATGTGATTCCCATATTCTTGTTATTTCAGCAAAAGCGTCTCCAACACTAAATTTTTAGTTCAGAATCCTAACAATCCCAAATCACAACATAAAGTTGTCGTTCATAAAAGGAAGTCTGCGAATGAGAAGGTAGTAAGAAACACTATCTTTTTCTAATAACAATATTATTGCCTCTGTTTCTTATCTAGATTGTAATTCGCAGGGTGATAAAGATCTTCATAGACCTCACAAGAAATCTCGCCACCTCAAGGCTGTTCCAACTGCTGTTCCCTTTCATCTACTCATTTCTTCAAAATCTACCACGACATCTTCGCAAGATAAACCTTTATCTACAATTCATGAAGACGCTGCCTCTGACTTCATTTCTTCCAAATCTCCTGCGATATATTCGCAAGATAAACCTTTATCTCCAACTCGCGAGAATGTTGCCTCTGATTTCATTTCTCCAGTTGATCTTCCTATGACTGAAACTCCCCTTGTGGTTCCTTCTGCGAATGAAGCCTATTCTCTTCCCATTGAGAATGTTTCTCAACCTTCTGTCTCTACCAGTTCTCTTCCTAAGTCTACTCCTTTGTCGAAAGACACCGTGGAAGGGATAAATATTTCTTTCAAGGTTTTATCTGAGACTCTAGATGATGGTAATAAGTCTTCCACTTATCCCATCAAGTCTAATGTTTGCGAAATTCTGAGCAAGCATTTGCGTTCTGACAAAGATGCTTCGCAGACAACTTTAGAAAAAGAATGTAATGCTCTTCGTCTTGAAAATCAGAAACTTCATAATGTTTTACTGGATCGTGATAATCTTCGCAAGAAGAATGATGAGTTAAGAGGTATGATTTCCTCATCTATGTCTTTAATTTGCCTTTTCGATGGTTTTATCCTTCCCCTGCTTAATTATCCTTTAAATCCCTCTTTCGCATGTTAAGCATTAAATCAGAAACGAGTAATGGAGAGATATAAATTTGAATCTGCTGTTGAAGAAGCCCGTGTTGATAAAGAAGTCTTAATGGATCAATATAACCAATTAGATAATCTCTATTCATATTCTCTTGATCAAATAAATAACCTTACCAATGAAAATACCCAATTAGTTGAAAAACAAGATCTATTAAGTAATGAAGTATCTCGTCTTTCTTATTCTTTAACCAAAGCTAATTTAGGGATGGAAACTTTATCAGATGAGAATAAAACCTTGTCTCAAGAGAAGCGAGTTTATTTAAACAAGATGGCGATATCTTCACAACAACTTAATATTCTCCAAAAAGTATGTGTTGACCAAGAAAAATCTCTTCGCTCTTTAAGAAATGAACTTAAAGAAGTAACAGAATCATCTATCACTGAAAGAAATTCACTCATTCAAGGTAGAATAGCTTTAAGTGTGAAGGCAAATCAGCTTAAAGATCAATATTCCAAATTAGAAGAATCTTATTCTTCTCTTGCGAAGAAAAATGCCTTCCTTGTTTCTAAAGAGAAAAATCTTCAGTCTCGACTTAAAGGTTTAGTTGAAGATAAATTTGATGACGCAATGGATCATTGGAAGAATAGTTGTCTATCCTTGGTTCAACATCTTATTTCGCAAAAGGAAGGTAGTCATAATAGTTTGACTACCTTAATTATCTTTCCTTTGTCATATCTCTCTGAATTCCTTATCTTAATAAAATTTTGTATTCTATTCTTCGCAGAGTCTGAGAAGAATCTTAATTCTTCTATTTCTGATTTGGAGGCTAAATATGCTAAAATTCGCAGAGAGAATGCATTACTTGTATCTACTCTTACTGGTTCTCGCGACCGGGCAGAAAGAAGACTTGATTATCTTGCTTATTTTAAGGATATTCAAGATAGGAATCATCAAAGAGCACTTCTTCGCCAAGTTCATCTACGGAATGAATTCCTTGTAAATGACATTTTATTGTCCAACTCTCTTCCTCCTACATCAATTGATCCTTTAGAAGTAGATGATGATGAAGTTCCTCTCCTGCTGATAGTGATTACGATTATGAAAGCGGTGCAGAGGATAATTTCCTGGAAGATGAAGAAGAAGTTCCTTCTAAAGAAGTATCTGCTAGTGCTAATCAGAATGAGAAAGAAATTTCTCCCGAAGAAGTAGTTGCTGGCGATACTCAAGATGCTAATCAAGTAATTGCTGGCGATAATCAAAATGCTAGTCATGACGAAGATCAAAGCCGAAATGAAGGAGAAGCTTGCGAGAATGTTGGCGAAGAACTTCTGTCATCTCCTGCTACTGATATTGATATTGAAGCTTGAGCTTCTTTCCTAGATTTGTTTTCTTGAGCTGTCTTATTTTTATTACTTTTGAGAGCTACATTTTTCAATCGATTTTGGAGTCAACTATTTCTTTTAATATTTTGTTGATAAGAAAGATAATGCTTCTTGTATATCGATTCCCATAGTTACCTCTCATTATCTTTCTTTCGAAAAATAATCTGTTATAAATGCTTATAATTAGTTTTTTTATTATATGGTCTTATTTTGCCTTCCCAATTAAAGGTCTTATTATGCCATCTCTTGTCATTGCGACAAAATCGCAGGACGTCCTTGGACTTTCATACAAAAACCCATTGATCTTGTCTTAACTTTTTCTTTTGTATTATGGCCTCTTCAGGAATGTTGCGACAATATGACAGGCCTAAATATTCTTGCGAAAATAAAGCCCCATGACATTGCCGTCTTGCGATGAAATCGCAGGACGTCTTCGCACTTTCATGCGAAAACCCATTGATCTCATCTCATCTTATCTTTTTCTTTTTTATTATTGCCTCTTCAGGAATGTTGCACAAATATGACAAGCCTTAATTATCCTTGCGAATAATAAGCCTCATGACATTTGCGTCTTAAGACACTTATCAGCTCCCTAATGGAGGGTGCCTCCCTTATCTTCCCACTGGTTTCCCCTTCAAGGAGGCGTACTTCTACCATACAAGGTTAGCTCCTCCCATCCAGTCTTAACAACAACTAGTTGTTTTCGCAGCCTCTTATCCCTTTTACCTATATGGCTTATGGTTACGAGACTGCACCCTAAGTGGGGTTTTCTTCGGGCCGAGTGCAGTATAAGCCAAGACTTGTCAAGAATGGCAAGGACGCTTCAAACGCCCTCGACACTCTTTACTCAACCGTGTACCTCGGCGCCTTGATCAGATCTGCACTCCTTTGGAGAGTCCTTATTACCTTAGTCTCCCAACCTAAGTCATATTCTTAAGTTGAGAATCCAAGGTGCCTCTCCCGGATGAGTTTTATTGACCCCAAATCTCCATGACTCAGGTTCCGGTGGCGGTATAGCCTTTCCCTGAGTCATGTAACAAGTACCCCATAATATGACGTACTTTAGGTCTTACATTTGCCTCTTGCGAAATTTTATTCGCGAACTAGGGTGTACGCCATAAAGGTTCGCCCCTTTCTTTTATGTCATTGTTCTCTGCGAAAATTTCGCACATCATGATCTTGTTTTGTCATGAATAATCCTGCAATTATTCTTTCAGAATTCATAACTTCTCAAAGCTTCTTACGGATAATATCTTTTCAAGTACAATCTGTTCCATGGTCTATCTAATCTATGACCAACATCTCTTCCTTCTGGGTCCATTAATCTATAAGCTCATGTTCCAACTATCTCCTTTATGATGTAAGGTCCATCCCATTTTTTCGCTAATTTTCCACCATTTTCTCGCTGATATATTGTTGTTTCTCGCAGAACTAAATCTTCTGGTTGAAATTCACGTATCTTGACACGTTTATTATATTCTCGAGCCAATCTTCGCTGATAATTCTCCATATGTTGTAAAGCTTTTTCTCTTTTTTCTTTTAATTCATCAAGTTTGTTTAGAATTAAACCCGCACTAAGATTTTCCTCCCAATCTTCTCTTTTTGTTGTCGGAATAACAACTTCTGTTGGTAACACCGCTTCAACTCCATATGTTAAACAAAAAGGTGACATTCCAGTAGCTTCTCTTCTAGTTGTATTATAAGCCCATACTGCATTATGTACTTGTTCACACCATGATCTGTGATGTCCTTCTAATTTCTTCTTTAATATATCTGCATTTGTCTTATTTGTTGCTTCTACTTGCCCATTAGCTTGTGGATATAAAGGAGTGGACTTTCCACATTTTATCTTGAATGCATTGAGTAACATTTCTATGTTCTGCCCCTCAAACTGTTTCCCATTATCAGATACCAACTGTGCAGGAATTCCAAATCTCCAAATGATATTTTCGAATATGAATGTAAAGATATCTTTGTCGCGAATATGTTGTACTGCCTTGACTTCTGTCCATTTTGTGAAATAATCTATTGCGACTATTAAGTATCTTCTTTGTCCAGTTCCTGGTAAAAATGGCCCCACAATATCTAAGCCCCATTTTCCAAAGGGCCACACACTGGTTGAAGATGACAATGGTGCTCCTGGTGCATGTATCTTCTTTCCATGCCGCTGACAATCTTCACAACGTCTTGATATTTGTTTTGAATCTTCATGCATGTATGGCCAGTAATAACCTTGCATTTTTGCTCTATGTGCCAAAGATATCTTCATCCACTATGATTGCCAACGTCTCCACTATGTAACATTTTCAACACATTTTCTCCTTCCTCTCGTGTCAAACATCTGAGTGATGGTCCACTAAAAGATTTTCGGTATAACAACCCATCTCTTAATTCATAATTCGTTGCTCGGCTTTTTAACTTGTGTGTTTCCAATCTATTTCTTGGTGTTTCTACTTTCACCAAATATGCGTGAAGCTCCATTCTCCAGTCTGCGGCATTATTTATTTGTTCTTATTTTTCATTATCTATGACCATCACATACACATCTTCCTCTTCTTTATTGACTGATGGTGACAGAAGTGTTTGTATTTTTATGCATCTCGCAGTTGGATCTGTCATCATACTTGAGATGAAAGCAAAAGCGTCTGCAAGTCTATTATCCTTTCTTGAAATGTGCCTCCATTTTATTTTTGGGATTTTCGCTGACAATTCCTCAACCAACTTCTTGTATTTCTTCAGGGATGGTTCATTTGTAGTATACTCTCCTTTTATTTGGCGAATAACTAGATGCGAATCACTAGTGATCCTGGCGTTTTCTAGTTTCATTTCTATTGGGAATTTTAATGCATGTATCACAGCTTCATATTCTGTTTCATTATTAGTGGATTCAAATTCCAACCTGAATGAAAAAGCCATCTTTATTCCTTCTGGCGAAATTGAAACAATTCCAACTCCATTTCCTTATCCATTTGATGATCCATCTACCAGTATTTCCATTCTATTTGGTTATGTTAATAAATCTTTTGGATCTCCATGTTCGTCTTCTACATCCATCATTTCTTCTACTGCTTCATCTTCTTCTAAAGGAAATTCTGCCAAGAAATCCGTAACAACTTGTGATTTTGGTGAAGATAAAACTTCATATTTAATATCAAAATTCCCTACTTGTGCATTCCATCTCTCTACCCTTCCTGATCTTTTAGAATTCTTCATCACTGATTCAATTGGTACTTTTGTTAATACCCTTATCTTGTGTGCTTGAAAATATATGCGGACCTTAAATGATGCATAAACTAATGCTAAGATCAACTTTTCAATTTTTGAGTAATTATTCTCTGCGGTATTAAAAGTTTTGCTAATGTAATAAATGGGTTTCTCCACTCCTGCGTCTACTCGCAATAATACAACACTTAATGCATGCGACGTTGTCGCAAGGTAAATCAATAATTCTTCTCCTGGTTCTGCCTTTTGTAAGATAGTTGTATTCATAAGATGTTCTTTGATTCCTTGAAAAGCCTTTTCACATTCATCACTCCATTTAAATTTCGCACCCATTTTGAGTATATCGAAAAAATATATGCATTTGTCCGATGATCGCGAAATGAATCTCCCTAGCGAAGCTAGAAGCCCATTCAACTTCTGTACATATTTTATTGTTGCTGGTGTTGGCATGTCACGAACTGCTTGCACTTTTTCCGGATCAACCTGTATTCCTTCCTTTGATACAATGTAGCCTAAAATTTTTCCCGATGCAACTCCAATAGTACACTTCTCGGGATTCAATTTAATGTTATACTGCCGCATTTGTTCAAAAATCTCCCTCAAGTCTTGTACATGGTCCTTAGCTTCCTTACTCTTTACCAACATGTCATCCACGTATACTTCTAATGTTTTGTGTATCCATTTTGCGAACACCTTCTCTACCATTCTTTGATATGTTGCTCCCGCATTTCGCAAACCAAACGTCATTTTCGTATAACAATATAAACCTCTAGGAGCAAAGAAAGCAGTATGTTCTTGATCTTCTTCAGCGAGAGGAATTTCGTTATACCCTTTGTACCCTTCTAAAGATGATAGCCTATCATTTCCTGCTACAGATTCCACCATTTGAGGAATATCGGGTAACGGAAAACTATCTTTAGGGCAAGCTTTGTTCAAATCAGTGTAATCTATGCAAATCATGATTCCCTTGTTTTTCTTTGGGACAATGACCATATTCGCTATCCATTCTGGGTATTTAGCTTCTCTTATAATTCCTGCCTCCAGCATTTTCTGTAATTCTTCTTCTATTTGGGAATGGTAAATTATTGCGATTTTTCTTATTCTCTGTTTAAATGGTCTCACATTTTTTTTAATCTCCAGTCCGTGGCAAGCAATTGTTGGATCTATTCCTGGTATTTCATACATGTTTCCTGCGAAAATATCTTTATATTCTCGCAGTAAATTGACAGTTCTTTCTTCTTCTTCTTCTATATCCATTGTGGTTTCAATTCTCAACACTAGAGGCTCCTCTTCAGTCCCAACATTTATTTCTTTTGTTGGTTCTGCGGCAGTGTAACTGGGTTTAGGTTCTCCCATTGGTGTGGGTTCTTTAATTTCTTTTATGGATCCTTCTCCTTCTTCCGAAATTTTGCTGGGTATTCCATTGCCTTCTTTTGCCCTTATCATATATACTCTAAATTCTTCTTCCTTCTTTGCTTCCTTTACCAATTTTCTGCGAAATTGTTTCCTTTTTGCTTGTTCTTCATAACGCCTTACTTCAATTTGATGACATAATTTCGCATTATCAACATCTCCTCTGATTTCACCTATTCCACTTAGAGTGGGGAATTTAATACATTGATGCAACGTTGATACCACAACTTTTATCGCATGTATCCAAGATCTTCCTAATAACATATTATATGGCGATTCCATATCCACCACACACAATGTCACATGTGTTTCGATTTCTCAAAGTGGAATTCGTACGACTATTTCTCCTTTAGGTTTTGTTGTGGATTTTCCAAAGCCGTGAACAAAATATGTTGAATTGGACATTTCTTCATCTTTAAATCACATTCCCCGAAATGCATGATAAAATATTATATCAACTGAACTTCCTGCATCAATTAAAGTTTTGTTCAACATCCAATCTCCGGTGGATTTTATTGTTGTATCCTTCTCTTTTCGTGTAATAGGCACTGTGACAACCAATGGAGATGTATGATTCAAATTTTCTTTTGGTATTTCTTCTGCCATGAACACAATTCTTTGCTTTTCCCAATCTTTCAAAAGTGAAGTTTTTTCTACCGCCATAATTTTCTTTCCTTCAAAATTTCGTTTATGTATTCTTCCTTTGATGTTTTCATGGAATTCATTAACCAAGCTTTTTGTTATCATATTACACTCCAATTTTTTGCCATTTTCATTAATTCTATTCATCTTTCCTCTAACTGATTCACTGATTTGTTTAATCACTTTCTTGATTTGAATTTTCTCAATCAACAATCTTCAACTTTCGATCTTCAATCTCCCTGTTTCTAGCGCCATTATGTAGTTGCAGGAAATCCTACAATACACCCCTTGTATGATTTTATCGTTGATCAGCCTATTTTTAGGTTTACACTCTTAATTTTATTAATTAATTTCTGAATATTATTACAAGGAAAATAAAGAAATCAAGAATGATCTCTTCTCTCAACTTTCTCTCTCCTATTTACTTATATCTCACTCAAAAAATATCTCTCCTTCCTTTACAACTCGAATGACTATTTATAAAGGAAATACATAGTGGATGACAGCTAATCTGTCCTTTATTTTCGGATATGGTTTGCGACATTATCGCAACCTTACAAATGTTGACTTCGCAAGCTTTCTAATTTTCGCGAGACTATCACATCTTTCTCATGATCCTTGCTGATGTCGTTTCTGAAATTGTTCTTCGACGCTTTTGTGCAATACCATTGTTAACTTCGCTGAGACATAACTGTTGCGAGACTCTGATCCTACAAATTGTATCACGACTTTAACGATAATACTATGGTGATATGTATCACTCCCCCTTAGTCAATACTCCATCTCGATCATGGAAACCACTCCCCCTTACACAATGATCCAAAAACCATATGTATTTGTAGTGTGAACTACAATATTTCTCCCCCTTTTTGTCAATAAAATTGGCAAAGGTACAAGAACGGGATCATAATGAAATTTCCAAAAGAGACATTTCATAGACTAAAAGAAAAATACATACCAACTTAATTTAGATGCAATCATAAAGCCGAATCTAAATGCATTCATCAAGGAGTTTTAAGATACAAGATAACCCTTATAAAATTCCACAGCCGCACACCCCGCAAGATATTACCATTAAGCACAACACTAGTAGAAAAGTGACATTTAGTAACAGTTCAATCTTTCATAAGATAACAGTTCTTAAATTACCTGTTACTAAATATTAGGTTGTTAACTAATGGTAACAGTTTTTATAAGAACTGTTACATAATGTTTTCTAGGTTGTATATTGTAACAGTTTTTATAATAAGTGTTACTATATACCCATGATACTGTAACAGATTTAATATGTTACCATAGTTGACATTATCGAGACATTTATTTAGACAAACTGTTACTATATACCCATGATACTGTAACACATTTAATATGTCACCGTAGTTGAAATTATCGTAACATTTTTTATACCAACCGTTACCATATACCAATGTTACTGTAACAGATTTAATATGTCACTATAGTTGGCCTTATCATGACATTTCTATAAAACAACTGTTACTATTTATCTACATAACTAGTTATCTGGAATCCATTTCAAAAGGATTACCTACCTCTAGACCGGCACAAGTTACTTGTTGATTCAATTTCGTGCACTAGATTTAATAGAAACTCAAATCTAATAAAAATAATAAACAAGTGGTATGATATGTAGAAATACTACAATATAATGTGTTATAGGTGGGCGGTGACAACGAAGGTGGTGGTAACAAAGGTTGTGGTGGAGGTCAATAGTTCATTGTTTAATGAGGATAAATATTTTATATGGATAACATTAACCAAAAATAAAGCATGGAATAGTGGTTCAAGAGTTATAGTCAGGTGTAATAGGTCTCAAGGTCGAATCCTGTGAAGAGTAATTTTATAAATTTATATTTCAAGCTCAAGAAGCCCAACTTATGGTTGTGGAATGGTGGCCCGATGGTGGCGGGCATGGTGGTGATGGTTGCAGCGGTGCTGGTGTTGGAGGTGGTGGCGTCGCTAGTGGTGGAGGTGGTGGTAGTTTCACTATAAATTTTTACCTTTATGTTGTTTTTTATGAGAGTTTACATAAAAACTGTTACGGTTACTCAAACAATAACAACAGTTACCGCAGCAATTATTTAGTAACACATATTGAATAAACTGTTACCAAAAATTACTAACAGTGACAGTTTTAGAATTTATGAGTCATTTTTCCATGGTCATTCCGTAACAGGTTTTGTAAACTTTCCGTAACAGGGGCTTTAGTAACACCGCAGAAAAAACTAAAACTGTTACAGAAATAATACAGTAACAGTTTTTAACTGTTACCGAACATCATTTTTTTACTAGTGCAAGTTCAAAAGAACTCTCCCCTATTTGATGTCATTCCCGAAAGAACAACAAGAGCGACCTTAATTTCGAAAGAAAAAAAAGGATTTTTAAATTGGACACCAAAAACCATAAAAATGATTTTTTATATCCAAAACTCAACCAAATTAATCACAAGAAAATCCATGATTAATTTAATTGGAATACACAACTAAATCAAACCACAAAAGTGATCAATTTAATTGAAGGTGCTCAATATAAGTAAACTTACGGAGCTACGACTAAGGTAATCATACGGAGACGACTAACTTAATCGTTCACATACTCAACATAAGGAAAAACCTTACGGAATATACGACTACATTAACCAATAGAACATGATTTGTATAACCGTTCATATACTCAACACAAGAACTTGTGGAATATATGAAAACTCAAGTAGACTAATTACAAGAGAACTTATAATTAATCTAATTGGAATATAAACAACCAAACTAATCACAAAAGTAATCAATTTAATTGTCAAAGGATTTGCTCGATAAATGAAGACTTTCGGAGCAAATAACTAAATAACCAACCAAGATGATTAATTTAGTTCATAATGCTCAACATATAGCATCTTACGGAACCAACAAATCCAATAAGAATAATCGACTTAGTTTTATCGTGCTCAACATAAGACACACAATGGAGCCTTCACGGTAAAACATAATAAGATGGATCAATGAAGATCAATACCGTGGATAACATACAAGGATCTATTTTATTTTCCATCACTATTTGCATAACGACATAATAGACTTTATCCTTGTCAAACAAAAGATTTCATCCTATTTTCCATCAAATAAATGACTGCATAGGCATGACTTTTGTAATTGTCAAAAGTCCATTCATCCTTTAATCAATACAAGAATACCGATCACGAACGACTTTACTTTTGACAGCATATGGGACAAACATAGTTCACGGACGTAAACACCAATATCCCATAACAAATTGCAAAACATCATCCTCCAAATATTTTTAGAATTTAAAACCAATAAATCTAAAAACATGAAGATGAAAACATTGGACATATCTATGTGTACTCACAATAATGGCTATTCCAAACTCTAGTAATCCTTCTAAAAAATAAGAATAAATTCTCATAAGAAGTTTCCTAGGCAACAAGACAAACTCGTAATGCACATATAAGATGATTTGTCCTAGAGGGTAGACTCAATCTTTTCCGCCCGGATTTACACCAAGAATAGCTACCAAAGGCGTATAAAAAGATTTTCACAAAGAAGAACATACAAAGTCACGAACGACCATGCACCATAGTTCACAAAGGATGATTGTGAACATTCAAGAATCCCATAGCAATGCGTACTAATTTCCATTCTTGAACTTACTTCTTTGTGATTCACCAACAAAATTCTAGTAAAATCTACAAATTAGCTTAGAAGAGTATTACTCCAAGAATCCAAGTTCCCAAGTCCAAGAGAAGTGGAACAAGTGCGACGAAATGGAGCAAAACACTCAAAACAAGAGACAGAACAAATACCAGTCTTAACTCATCCAAAATCAATAATTCTCATCTCCATTTTGAAGATAATTCAAAGAGGAAAAGAATGCAAAAAGAATGAGTTCATTCCGAGTTCGGACGATGAAGTTACGGCCAAGAAAAGTTTACCGAATATCGACGTCAAATATGCATACGGGTTTGCAAACGAATTTTCATGACAAAAAAAAGTTTGCAGACTGGGTTTGCGAACTTAAACCCCTGAATTTTGATTTTAAATGATGGTATGCATCCCTGGAATGTGTACCATGAAGTCCAAACATCCCAAACAACTATTTTCAAACCTAAACATATAAGAACCTTAACACACGGATCAAGTTAGGTAGAAATGAACGATAAGCAAGGTACATGGATCATAATAAGTACTTAAGCAAGTAAAAACACAAATATTGCTCAAGTTTATAGACATACCTTTTTATAAGAATTCAATCGAAGTCTACAGCCTTACTGAATACAATCTGTGTACCCCATTTCTCATGCTTCCTTTACCGTAACAGGGCATTCCTTGGTGAGGATGCACTTTCAACACAAACAAGTTGTGTTGAGATGAACATTGTCTTGCTCACCATGGCACCAAGAGAGAGTTTCTTTCCAGCAACTCTTACATCTTGTAGTGTTGAGAAGCACCCAAGGAACTGTTTTTATAAGTCTATCAAAGAACTTTAAGAGAACCCAAAAGGATTTGTGTTTCTGATTTCTTGTTTTCCAACTTATAAAAAACAGTTTCTGCAGATAGTTTTTAATACTGCGAGGGGAAACTCTTTTGACAAACAAATGCATCCTAGCTTCTTCATAAAAGAAGGAAATACTACTATCTTGATATGAAGTATCAGGAATTGAGCAACGAATCAATTTATGCTTTGAGGTGATACACTCAGATGACTGAGATTTAAAATCCTTTTGTAATTCGTTTAGTTTGTTACAACTAATTGGATTACGCAGAGGATGAGCATTTCTCTCACTGATTAGTAAATCAATATCAACCTCAACATAAATATTATTCATCATAACTTGATTTTGCCTGTCAAGAGATTCTTGCTCTTTCTGGAGGTATAACTTAACATCAAGAGATAAGCTCTCAAGCTTCTTTTCAATCCCTGAAAACACTTCAAGGGATTTTAAACATGGTGGAGGTTTAAATAGAATTTCTTCTACAGATTTAATTAAATCATTCATGGAAGAGAATTCTGAAATCCATGGATCTGGTGGTGCATTTATTGAGATAGCACTACTGTCCATAGAGTCAGATCGCTTACAAACACAGACTTATAAGGTCTTTAATGTGTTTGCCTGCTCTGATACCAATTGAAAAAGAGGGGGTCTAACAACACCATCCAATATTTCTCTTAGCAATCTGTATGGACAAAATCCAATATACTTTTTATGAGAATTAACTAGACAGTTAGACGCAATCAATAAAAAGATATATCAAAGAGTTTATATCTCAATCTCTCGATTTGATCTTTACTCAAGCAAATGGAAATCTGCGAGTCTTTATCAAAGAGAGATAACTTGGGCGGTACCAAAGACCAATGTCCAAGGATCAATCAATATCAATCAACAACCAAAGGTCGGATTTCCAATTGATGATCACAAACGCACAACCTGTATTATTCCAATTATAAAGATAAACAATGTAATGCGGAAAATGAAATAACACAGACACCAGAAATTTTGTTAATGAGGAAACCGCAAATAAAAAAAAACCCTGGGACCTAGTCTATATTAAATACACACTGTATTAAGCCGCTACAGACACTAGCCTACTCCAAGCTAACTTCAGACTGGACTATAGTTGAACCCCAATCAGTCTCCCACTAATTCAAGGTACAGTTATACTCCTACGCCTCTGATCCCAGCAGGATACTGCGCACTTGATTCCCTTAGCTGATCTCACCCACAACCAAGAGTTGCTGCAACCCAAAATCGCAGACTTGATAATAAACAAATCTGTCTCACACAGAAAAGCCTATCAAAGGATAAATCTTTCTTCCACAGATAAACCCTAGGTTTTGTTCCGTCTTAAGATATGAAATCAAGGTGAACAGGAACCAATTGATAATCTGGTCTTATATTCCCGAAGAACAGCCTAGATTAATCAATCACCTCTCTACAATCCTTCCTGACTATACAGGCGGTTTTTCGAGGAATCACAAACAGTGAGACGAAGATGTTTGTGACTTCTTTATCTTGCCTATCAGAGAAATTTCACGATCGCAAGCCAATTAAAGATTGTACTCGTACGATAGAAGATGCAAGATCAGATCACACAGCTACGATAAAAGTAGTATCGGTCTGGCTTCACAATCCCAATGAAGTCTTTAAGTCGTTAACCTGGTTTTAGAGAAGAAAACCAAAGGTTAAAGGAGAATCTACTGTAGAGAGCGCACTAGTATCACACAGACGTGTGGGGATTAGTTTTTTACAATGCTAGATATCTCCTTTATTTAGTCTTCAAATCAGGGTTTTGCCTTAGTTACAAAGCAATCCATATTCACCGTTAGATGAAAACCTGATTTAGATTCAAGTTAATATTTCTCAATCGTTATATCGAAACCTTAGCTTGTCACACACACTTGGGTAGGCATTTACTGGGTTTGTGAAAATCATGCCCAAACGTGTACGTATATGTTGGTTCAACATAGTAACCCAAAAGGTTAACCATATGAGCATTTCATATTAACCTTGTTCTTCTTCACCATAACTAGTTCAATTGACTCAAATGAACTAGTTAAAGAGTTGTTCAATTGCTATGAGATCTTATGTAACTACACAAGACACAATTGAAACAAAGATGATTCGATTCGATTGAATCGCCTCATGAAATTTATAGCCACGGTTTGCATAAAGCATTCCTTAGTAATTTAAGTTTCATGTTCAGAGCACATCTTTATATTATAACCTCTTAATCTCACAAACAAGTTCGCGGACTTAAGACAACCGGTGGAGTTTTCCAAACTCAGCAGAAAATCTCGGCAAAGAGACTTTCGCCAGTTCGCGGACTAGGTTCTCGAACTTACACGCAAACGAGTTTTTGGAAAATCTCAGCAGAAATTCTCGGTACAAGAACTTCCGTCAGTTCGCGGACTTGGCAAAGCCAATTCCTCCGGTTTCTCTCAATCAACAAAGTTCAAAAACTTCGGATTAATGAATACATGGTTATTTAATCTAAACTCTCATTCCAATCATTGAAACATTCTCAGAGGACGTTATATAGCCGTTATTCACAGACCGTTTCGCGTCAGAGCAATTATCAAAGTAATTGAAACTTTTCATGACTTTCGTCACTAGGAGAAGATAAACTTGATCAAAGCGAAACGCTTTACCAACACATGATTTCGAGATATAGATAGGAGAGATATACTCGTCTCAAAATTTCAAATGTGTATGATCCAGTATATATAGCATACGACTTTTGTCTCATAAGAAGTAGGAGATAGAAGAGATAGACTTTTGAGTGATAGATAAGTTCAAGTCTCCACATACCTTTTCGTTGATGAAGTTCCACGATTCCTTGAGTATATCTTCGTCGTTGTATGATGAATCGCCATGAAGTCCTTGAGCTCAATTACACTTTTCTATCCTAGTCCGAGACTTAGCTATGTAGGCTAGAAATCAAGACTTATAGTTTTGATCACTAACATTGACAAACATGCTTGAGATAGCAACGCATGCGAGGTCGACCGAGCTATGCTCTAACATGTAACTTCTGGTTACACATGTTAGATGCATGTGTAACATGGAGTTACACATGCTAGGTATCCAAGTCATATGCATTTGTAACATGGAGTTACAAATGCTAAAATAAACAAAATTTTCAACCAAAAAATTACACATGCTAGGTATCCAAGTCATATGCATGTGTAGCTGTCGATTACAAATGATATATTCTTCTTGATTTTTTTTAAAAAAAAATTAACATCATCATCATCATCATCCTAAATAAAAAAGTTTCTCATTTCGATCCTTGTGCAGTTCCATGTATCAGTCTAGAAGATGGAAATACGCCAATAATTATGCAAGCTCAAACTGCTGCAGAGGGGCACAAAACCCCCCTTTAGGACATACAGTTCGAGTATGAAGAGAGTGAAAACATTCAATACTCCACAAAATAAAAGTCTAGTTGCAAAGTAAAACCCAACTCCTTAAAATCTTGTTGATGAGGAGCAGAAGAGAGATGGTGAAGAGACACCTGTTGCGGATGAGGCGCAGAAGAAAGCTGCAGAAGGTGGAGGTGTGGATGGGACGCAGGAGAAATCCGTAGGTGATGATGTAACAGAAAAAGTCAATGAAAAGACACCTGGAACTGTTGGTGACAATTTGGTTATGACTGCTCCAACTCAGCCAACACCTGAAACCTTTGATGACAGTTTTTTTTCAACACAGTTTGAGGACTCTATGGTGATAACTGCTACAACACAGCAAACACAACATGACAATGCTGAGACCTACAGGTTGGTGCAACTAGGATCTAACCCTGGTGATATGATAAATGTTGAAGTGAGTGAAATGCTAGATGTGATTGTCGACAACATTAACAAAAATGAATATGGACCTGCAATGATGGAGAATGCAGAACCTAGCTCAAGTGGTAACCACTCTTCCTTGTGAATGTAACCTATTATGTTTTATTTTTCCTTTATGTTTTGTTTGTAATGCAAGTGTAACTTCAAGTTACACATTGTAAAAGGCATGTGTAGCTTGAGGTTACATACAGTACAAAGTATATTAATGAAAGTGTAGCTTTCTGTAACTTGAAGTTACATATTGTAGGGCTTGTCTAACTTTAAGTTACATACAATACAATATTTATAATACAATTGTAACTTGAAGTTACATATTATTTAGGCTTGTGTAACTTTAAGTTACATACTTGGCCACCAAGTGTATCTTTCTGTTACACATGTGCAACTTTTTTTGATTCTGCCTATTTTTGTTTGCATAGCTAAAACACAGGAAAACTTTTTTAGCCTTGGCATAGATAAAACTCCAAAACCTGCAGGAGAGTTACTCAAGGAAGTTGTGAATGCACTAAGAGAAAGCCAACCAACATTCATACAACAACGCACGTTGAGGAATAGAAAAATTCAAACACAAGATCTGAAACAGTATGAAAGAAATTCAAAGAGGATTAAGAAGACTGCTAATGAAGAAAAAATGGCCGCAGTTCCAGAAGTAGAAGAAGAAAGAATGCTCGCAGTTCCAGAAGTAGAAGAAGAAACAATGACCGATGTTGCTGAAGAAGATGACGGGACAATGAGAAAGGATGTGAAAGGTTCCCTAGTTATTGAAAGGCTGAGTGGCAATCAAAAGAAGAGAGTGCTTGAATATTTATGTACTCATCCCAAAACGTAAGTAGTTATAACCAGAACTCATGATTGATTCTATTATTGTGTTTAAATGTAGATTTTAATATTGATCGTTGTATTTTACTACTTGACTCTGTTATGTTGTTTAATTGCTTCCTTCTTTCTACTGTAGAGACATTGCTTGGATGGAATACAACGAAGATGGTACCCCGCTCTTTAATATAACTGGAGAACTAATGCTCCAGCTTACCAAGAAAGAAGCCTACTTGGAGTCATAATTCATCGATTTCTACATTAGCAGGTTGAGGACAAAGGTGAACTCAAACAGCAAGTATGACCAAGCGTTATTCCTCTCACAGAAAGCATATGTAAGTACTTTGAAAATTTTAAAATCTTATTGCATTTATAATGTGTAATGGGTGTTGTAAGATTATGATAACATGCTCAGATTTGTTAATGTTGGAAAAATGTGATGTGTAATATGAGATTACATATGCATTTATAATGTGTTAACTGAAGTTACACATTCATTTATAATGTGTAATCTGAAGTTACACATCCATTTATAAGGCCTTATGTGTAACTTCTGTAACATTTGGTTTAAAATGTGTGTTTGATATTGAAAATGGTTTTTGCATAAATCTTACTTGGATAATGACGGTGATTTCACGAAATTATGGATTCCTAAGCTTGTCAAGGAATATTACAAGTGCAAAAACAATGCAGTCAGACTTTTCGCCCCAATATGCAACAACAACACACACTTCACACGGCTGGAGTATGACTTGACTAGCACTAAACCTTGGTCCCACATGAAATCATCAGACAATAAGGACCTCAGGCACGAACACTTGCAGCAAGACAGGAAATATGCATTTGCAATAACTAGAGAATTGACACTCCGTTGTCCTCTTGGGTTGAATGAAAATGCCAAAAATCTCGCTTCACCAAAACAAGGTTCATTACCTGACTGTCTTCTATTTGTATGCACTTACATGAATATCAGGATGAAGAATAAACCACTTGAAAAAAAAACCAACAACACATTTGGTGAGATGCTTGGCTGACAAGGTGAACTGCATGAGAGGAAGCATGATTTACAAGATTCTTTCAGATCCATCTGGGGATGTGTAAAGAAGTCATATGTTGTTAGCTACAA
>NW_020650526.1:3672987-3678042 GCF_003573695.1 Papaver somniferum | reverse complement strand
CAATAAAAAGATATATCAAAGAGTTTATATCTCAATCTCTCGATTTGATCTTTACTCAAGCAAATGGAAATCTGCGAGTCTTTATCAAAGAGAGATAACTTGGGCGGTACCAAAGACCAATGTCCAAGGATCAATCAATATCAATCAACAACCAAAGGTCGGATTTCCAATTGATGATCACAAACGCACAACCTGTATTATTCCAATTATAAAGATAAACAATGTAATGCGGAAAATGAAATAACACAGACACCAGAAATTTTGTTAATGAGGAAACCGCAAATAAAAAAAAACCCTGGGACCTAGTCTATATTAAATACACACTGTATTAAGCCGCTACAGACACTAGCCTACTCCAAGCTAACTTCAGACTGGACTATAGTTGAACCCCAATCAGTCTCCCACTAATTCAAGGTACAGTTATACTCCTACGCCTCTGATCCCAGCAGGATACTGCGCACTTGATTCCCTTAGCTGATCTCACCCACAACCAAGAGTTGCTGCAACCCAAAATCGCAGACTTGATAATAAACAAATCTGTCTCACACAGAAAAGCCTATCAAAGGATAAATCTTTCTTCCACAGATAAACCCTAGGTTTTGTTCCGTCTTAAGATATGAAATCAAGGTGAACAGGAACCAATTGATAATCTGGTCTTATATTCCCGAAGAACAGCCTAGATTAATCAATCACCTCTCTACAATCCTTCCTGACTATACAGGCGGTTTTTCGAGGAATCACAAACAGTGAGACGAAGATGTTTGTGACTTCTTTATCTTGCCTATCAGAGAAATTTCACGATCGCAAGCCAATTAAAGATTGTACTCGTACGATAGAAGATGCAAGATCAGATCACACAGCTACGATAAAAGTAGTATCGGTCTGGCTTCACAATCCCAATGAAGTCTTTAAGTCGTTAACCTGGTTTTAGAGAAGAAAACCAAAGGTTAAAGGAGAATCTACTGTAGAGAGCGCACTAGTATCACACAGACGTGTGGGGATTAGTTTTTTACAATGCTAGATATCTCCTTTATTTAGTCTTCAAATCAGGGTTTTGCCTTAGTTACAAAGCAATCCATATTCACCGTTAGATGAAAACCTGATTTAGATTCAAGTTAATATTTCTCAATCGTTATATCGAAACCTTAGCTTGTCACACACACTTGGGTAGGCATTTACTGGGTTTGTGAAAATCATGCCCAAACGTGTACGTATATGTTGGTTCAACATAGTAACCCAAAAGGTTAACCATATGAGCATTTCATATTAACCTTGTTCTTCTTCACCATAACTAGTTCAATTGACTCAAATGAACTAGTTAAAGAGTTGTTCAATTGCTATGAGATCTTATGTAACTACACAAGACACAATTGAAACAAAGATGATTCGATTCGATTGAATCGCCTCATGAAATTTATAGCCACGGTTTGCATAAAGCATTCCTTAGTAATTTAAGTTTCATGTTCAGAGCACATCTTTATATCATAACCTCTTAATCTCACAAACAAGTTCGCGGACTTAAGACAACCGGTGGAGTTTTCCAAACTCAGCAGAAAATCTCGGCAAAGAGACTTTCGCCAGTTCGCGGACTAGGTTCTCGAACTTACACGCAAACGAGTTTTTGGAAAATCTCAGCAGAAATTCTCGGTACAAGAACTTCCGTCAGTTCGCGGACTTGGCAAAGCCAATTCCTCCGGTTTCTCTCAATCAACAAAGTTCGAAAACTTCGGATTAATGAATACATGGTTATTTAATCTAAACTCTCATTCCAATCATTGAAACATTCTCAGAGGACGTTATATAGCCGTTATTCACAGACCGTTTCGCGTCAGAGCAATTATCAAAGTAATTGAAACTTTTCATGACTTTCGTCACTAGGAGAAGATAAACTTGATCAAAGCGAAACGCTTTACCAACACATGATTTCGAGATATAGATAGGAGAGATATACTCGTCTCAAAATTTCAAATGTGTATGATCCAGTATATATAGCATACGACTTTTGTCTCATAAGAAGTAGGAGATAGAAGAGATAGACTTTTGAGTGATAGATAAGTTCAAGTCTCCACATACCTTTTCGTTGATGAAGTTCCACGATTCCTTGAGTATATCTTCGTCGTTGTATGATGAATCGCCATGAAGTCCTTGAGCTCAATTACACTTTTCTATCCTAGTCCGAGACTTAGCTATGTAGGCTAGAAATCAAGACTTATAGTTTTGATCACTAACATTGACAAACATGCTTGAGATAGCAACGCATGCGAGGTCGACCGAGCTATGCTCTAACATGTAACTTCTGGTTACACATGTTAGATGCATGTGTAACATGGAGTTACACATGCTAGGTATCCAAGTCATATGCATGTGTAACATGGAGTTACAAATGCTAAAATAAACAAAATTTTCAACCAAAAAATTACACATGCTAGGTATCCAAGTCATATGCATGTGTAGCTGTCGATTACAAATGATATATTCTTCTTGATTTTTTTTTAAAAAAAATTAACATCATCATCATCATCATCCTAAATAAAAAAGTTTCTCATTTCGATCCTTGTGCAGTTCCATGTATCAGTCTAGAAGATGGAAATACGCCAATAATTATGCAAGCTCAAACTGCTGCAGAGGGGCACAAAACCCCCCTTTAGGACATACAGTTCGAGTATGAAGAGAGTGAAAACATTCAATACTCCACAAAATAAAAGTCTAGTTGCAAAGTAAAACCCAACTCCTTAAAATCTTGTTGATGAGGAGCAGAAGAGAGATGGTGAAGAGACACCTGTTGCGGATGAGGCGCAGAAGAAAGCTGCAGAAGGTGGAGGTGTGGATGGGACGCAGGAGAAATCCGCAGGTGATGATGTAACAGAAAAAGTCAATGAAAAGACACCTGGAACTGTTGGTGACAATTTGGTTATGACTGCTCCAACTCAGCCAACACCTGAAACCTTTGATGACAGTTTTTTTTCAACACAGTTTGAGGACTCTATGGTGATAACTGCTACAACACAGCAAACACAACATGACAATGCTGAGACCTACAGGTTGGTGCAACTAGGATCTAACCCTGGTGATATGATAAATGTTGAAGTGAGTGAAATGCTAGATGTGATTGTCGACAACATTAACAAAAATGAATATGGACCTGCAATGATGGAGAATGCAGAACCTAGCTCAAGTGGTAACCACTCTTCCTTGTGAATGTAACCTATTATGTTTTATTTTTCCTTTATGTTTTGTTTGTAATGCAAGTGTAACTTCAAGTTACACATTGTAAAAGGCATGTGTAGCTTGAGGTTACATACAGTACAAAGTATATTAATGAAAGTGTAGCTTTCTGTAACTTGAAGTTACATATTGTAGGGCTTGTCTAACTTTAAGTTACATACAATACAATATTTATAATACAATTGTAACTTGAAGTTACATATTATTTAGGCTTGTGTAACTTTAAGTTACATACTTGGCCACCAAGTGTATCTTTCTGTTACACATGTGCAACTTTTTTTGATTCTGCCTATTTTTGTTTGCATAGCTAAAACACAGGAAAACTTTTTTAGCCTTGGCATAGATAAAACTCCAAAACCTGCAGGAGAGTTACTCAAGGAAGTTGTGAATGCACTAAGAGAAAGCCAACCAACATTCATACAACAACGCACGTTGAGGAATAGAAAAATTCAAACACAAGATCTGAAACAGTATGAAAGAAATTCAAAGAGGATTAAGAAGACTGCTAATGAAGAAAAAATGGCCGCAGTTCCAGAAGTAGAAGAAGAAAGAATGCTCGCAGTTCCAGAAGTAGAAGAAGAAACAATGACCGATGTTGCTGAAGAAGATGACGGGACAATGAGAAAGGATGTGAAAGGTTCCCTAGTTATTGAAAGGCTGAGTGGCAATCAAAAGAAGAGAGTGCTTGAATATTTATGTACTCATCCCAAAACGTAAGTAGTTATAACCAGAACTCATGATTGATTCTATTATTGTGTTTAAATGTAGATTTTAATATTGATCGTTGTATTTTACTACTTGACTCTGTTATGTTGTTTAATTGCTTCCTTCTTTCTACTGTAGAGACATTGCTTGGATGGAATACAACGAAGATGGTACCCCGCTCTTTAATATAACTGGAGAACTAATGCTCCAGCTTACCAAGAAAGAAGCCTACTTGGAGTCATAATTCATCGATTTCTACATTAGCAGGTTGAGGACAAAGGTGAACTCAAACAGCAAGTATGACCAAGCGTTATTCCTCTCACAGAAAGCATATGTAAGTACTTTGAAAATTTTAAAATCTTATTGCATTTATAATGTGTAATGGGTGTTGTAAGATTATGATAACATGCTCAGATTTGTTAATGTTGGAAAAATGTGATGTGTAATATGAGATTACATATGCATTTATAATGTGTTAACTGAAGTTACACATTCATTTATAATGTGTAATCTGAAGTTACACATCCATTTATAAGGCCTTATGTGTAACTTCTGTAACATTTGGTTTAAAATGTGTGTTTGATATTGAAAATGGTTTTTGCATAAATCTTACTTGGATAATGACGGTGATTTCACGAAATTATGGATTCCTAAGCTTGTCAAGGAATATTACAAGTGCAAAAACAATGCAGTCAGACTTTTCGCCCCAATATGCAACAACAACACACACTTCACACGGCTGGAGTATGACTTGACTAGCACTAAACCTTGGTCCCACATGAAATCATCAGACAATAAGGACCTCAGGCACGAACACTTGCAGCAAGACAGGAAATATGCATTTGCAATAACTAGAGAATTGACACTCCGTTGTCCTCTTGGGTTGAATGAAAATGCCAAAAATCTCGCTTCACCAAAACAAGGTTCATTACCTGACTGTCTTCTATTTGTATGCACTTACATGAATATCAGGATGAAGAATAAACCACTTGAAAAAAAAACCAACAACACATTTGGTGAGATGCTTGGCTGACAAGGTGAACTGCATGAGAGGAAGCATGATTTACAAGATTCTTTCAGATCCATCTGGGGATGTGTAAAGAAGTCATATGTTGTTAGCTACAA
>NW_020650526.1:3671702-3672977 GCF_003573695.1 Papaver somniferum | reverse complement strand
TTGTTATTAGACTTGCAAATATGTTGTTAAAACTTTTAAATTTCATCAGTTACTAGATTTTAGCAGTTCTTGGATTTGCAAACTTCTATACTTTTGGATTGAAATTCATTAAATTAAAAACTTTTATACTTTTGTTAACTACAAGTTGTTATTACACTTATAAAAAATATCTTGTTAGAACTTTTCCTGATGTGTGTACAGGTTTCAGAAGTATGCACAGGTTAAGTAACTTAAAGTTACACATCAAATTAAGATGTGTAACTTGAAGTTACATATGTTGTTTCCAGTCAACAGGTAAAGAAAATATAGTGTAATGTATAACAGGGTCAAATGCTGAAACATAGGTTAAGTAACTCATTGTTACACATGCAATTAAGACAAAGCTAAATCAAAAAAGTGTAAAAATAACAATGTGTAAGCAATAGTTATACATCCATATTTTATAAGTGTAAACCAAAGTTACACATGCATTTCCCTTCTCTGTTCAGAAGACACGCACTGGGAATAAAAACACATTTCACTTGTGAACTCACAAAATATTAAATCTGAATAAATGATCCTTGCACATAATCATCGTTGCAGAAAAATAAAAACGTTTGGTCCATGCAAACCGAAATGAAGAAAACTAAAAAGCAAATAATCCAAGACAAATAAGAAACCACGCATAAAATCAATACTTGCAGAAATGAACTTCTTCAACTTAAATCTAGGGGGTGTGTACTTCAGAGGATTCTTACAACCTTCCTTGTTGTGACCTGCTTCCTTGCAATTTCTGCAATGAACTTTCCTCTTTACCTTCTTCTCACCTTTACTTAGAATCCTTTTTCCTGGGGGTCTACCCGGTTGTTTCTTTAAGATAGGAGGGTTGAAGGTGTTGTCTTCATTAATATCAACATGCCTGTTGTAGTTGGGAATTGGCTGGATGGCATGCAAATAAGTCTTCCTAAAATAGTCGCTCGTAAAATAAGGTGAAATGAAATCAATAGCCTCACGTTTAATCTTCCGCACGGCTCATGAGCACAATGGAAACTGTATACACGCCACCTTCAAAAAAACAAAAACAAGAATATAAACACTCGGCTAGTTACACAAGGAAATCATAAAACACAAAAAAATCAGCTAGTAACACATGCATATACAGGATGTGTATCTTCCAGTTACACATGAAAAATAAGATGTGTAACTAGTATTTACATATCCATATGTCTAGTGTAACTAGAAGTTACACATCCTGCAAACTTTCAAAAAAAATGAACATACGAAAAGAAAAAAAAA
>NW_020650526.1:3577383-3671692 GCF_003573695.1 Papaver somniferum | reverse complement strand
AAAAAAAAACATAAGAAACAAAACCTTTGACAGGTGCAAGTCTGGTGTTCGAGGTCCACCATGTGAGTCCTTTCACTAAACACTTCAAACACGGTAGGACTAGCCACCAATACTTCCCAAGCCAAACCTTCATCTTGAAGAGCCCTCAAGCTTTTCTTCATACTCTGGGGTTAATGGAGTCATCATATTAGCACCAATTTCACGACGGTCTGCCATCATTACCATTATTTTCCTCCTAATCTGAAAAGGAAAAATACTTATGAATATAAAAAGTGACGAAACAAGAAATAAAAGACAACAACAACAACAAAAAATAAAAAAGCATTCTATTAACCTGATCAAGAAGAGAAGATGCAGGAATCTTCTTTTGAACCAGAATCCAGTTATTGGGCCCTTCAGCTAGAGTACTAGATGTGCGTCCATACCGACAACCTTTGAAATAGGCATTCACATATGATTCAGGTGGGATGGTCTCGATGCAATCAACCACCCAATCGCAGTTCAAATCTCTAATTTTCTATATGGCCTTAACATGGGTTTCAAGTGAGAATGCGTATGTCGCCTCTTGGAAAATGTCCAGCACAAGCGTGTACCTAGGATCTGAGCCATTGATGGGAAGATTAGTCTTCAAATGATAGTAGCAGAAGTTGTGGAACGAATCTGGATAGACAAGTAGAACACCCTGCAAGAGTCCTTCATGGTGATCCGAAAGGAAGGTGATTGGCCTCCTATCACCAACAACTTCAGTCAAATTCCTTAAAAACCACTCCCAGTTGTTGACATTCTCAGAATCGACTAGTTCCACAACAAGTGGGAAAAATCCTACAAAAAAAAGTACGCAGAATTGAAAAAATTAATAAGTTTCACAAAAACAGAAAACAATGTGTAAATACAAGTTACACATCCTAAAACAAATGTGTAACTTAAAGTTACATATGTTATTCCCTTAGTTACACACTGAGTAAACAAATGTGTAACTAACAGTTACACATGTGTAACTTTCAGTTATTTGTCAACTGAAGTAGTTCAAAAAAAAACATAAAAAAAACATACCTTTACCACCATTGATCCCAGTAGATGCCATCAAGCAGCCTCTGAATCTACCAGTAAGGAAAATAGCATCCAAATATACCATTGGCCGACAAAACCTGTACCCTTTGATGCATGCATCAAACGCAATGAAAATCCGTTGGAACTGTTTCTTTGCAGGATCAAATTCAAACTTTATCACATTACCAGGGTTGGTTTCCCTTATAACATCAATATACCATACCAAGTGCGAGTAGGACTTCACATCGTTTCCATAAATGGTCTCATAAACCTTTTCCCTACCATTATAGGCCTGATAGTACTCCATGGTAATCCCATAGTTGGTCTGGAAATCAGTTGCAATTTGCTTAGGCTTCTTGTGAGGATTTTTCCGAACTTCTTCCTCAATCAAACTAGACGTGAAGCTGGTGGAGTATTTTTGATTCAAGTTGCTCCCACCAGCACCACAAATGTGCTCGGGGTTATAAGACCTGACCTGAAGAGGTTCATACAAAATATAAACAAATCAACCAAAAACAATATGGTGCAAAAAACATCATGTGTAACCCAAAGTTACACATATTGTAACAAAACATAACATATGCTAAGCATAAGATGACAGAACACAGAAAAACTACCTGAAACATTTCGTTCCTTTCATCAATAGAAGTTGCATGAAATTTCCAGCCGCATTCTTTTGCTACACACTTAGACGTGAACCTAGAACGCTCATAGTGTGTCACAACCATGTTGAAACCAGTGCGAAGATGATACTTGGTGCAAGCAACCCTGACTTGCTTAACTCCTTCAACAAATACATGACCAATCTCACCAAGGACCTTGGGCCAACCATCCGATAACAAAGGTTTAGCAGGCTTGCTTTTGTCCTCCAAATACATTGCAACAGAACGATTGTTTGTCGACGAAAACGTAGTAGAACCATTAGAAATAGAAGAATCTTCCCTAGAGCTAGATGAAGAGGCTATTGATTAATGTTTTTGAGAGTCGTTGTTGTAAATAGGATTCGTTTCAGACTTGTGAAGGAAATGGAATTTTTAGATTTAAAAAAAATAAATATTTATAAAATTATTAACAATGGGTGCGAGAGGTAACCAAGACACAAGATTCCACTATTATGCAAAATTGAATGATAAATATTTCAAAACTCTATTCAATTCTTAAGTCCTCTTTTATCTTAAATTCACTATCAATCATACAGATTCTCAAACATTATTTGTAAACCTTAAGCATAGATTATCAAGAGATTAAACCAAGCATAGCCTATCAAACTGAATAACAAATAATTAAGACAATCATTCAAACAATTTAAAACTTTGCAAAAGCAGCGATTAGGTGAATTATATAATTAAATGAAATAGTTACCCATTTATGTTGCGTGAATAGCTTCCTCCATTTCCTTGGTTACGAGGGAAATAGCTCATCATAGTATAAATGCTCTCAAAATAATTTATTACGGCTCAAAAATGGTTTACAAATGATGAGAAGAAGAGAAAATGGTGTAAACAGCTAATGCACGACCCACAGGAAGCGTCACACAAGAACGATAAAAGAGAAGTGCTATTGTAGTTGTGGTTCTAAGACCCACACCTATGACCCACGAAGACTTGTCGTTGTCACTGTTAAAGAACGACGGTTCCTGGACGTCCGTTCTTCATGTTCTTGAGTTGCAGCAGCAGAAAACTTTTCCTGGAACTCGTGATTTCTTCGTTCTCTTGTCTCTGCTAACTCCCCAAACTCTCGACACCCTTCTCCTCAACCCCAGCAACCTATTTATACTCAACAGGTCGACCAAATCTTTGTAATAACTTCAATATAATCCGGCAGTGAAGAAAATATTTCCGATATATTTTTTTTATTCTTCTGACTTGTTACGGGATTTGTTTCCTGGTTTATCTCTTTCATGCGTCTTCTCTGAGCTGTAGAATTTGTTTCCAACCAATACAGTCGACCCATGCACGTATCTTCCATCCAAAAATTCCGACAATAGAATATCTTCCCTGTTTTGAGAATATCTTCCATGTTTTGCATCCCATGATTATCCATCCCAAATAACTCAATCGAACACCCATACCATCCTGTTAGGCTATAACAGGTCCAACCCAATGAAAACTAGCCCTTGAATCTCCTTATATCACGTCCAAAATTTGCTTCAACAATTACGCAGGTGAAGAACTATTTTTCCCGCCAAAACTCGGTTCAAATGGGGAAGAAACTGGTAGACCCCTATCCAGAGTAGGGGTGCGAATAGCAGCTGCCTTGGGGGTGACCTGGGGATGCCCCTTAGTAATTAGGTTACCCCTTATCCAAAAGTGATAGTCCGAATAACACTTGTCCTCCGGATGCCAAAATCAACTTTTCGAGCCGAATTTTCCAAAAATGTTTATTTCCTAAAAATACATAAAAACACAATATTAGTACAAAAATAAAGTTCCAACAATACGTACATTGAGGACAAATTAGACACAAAAATGTGTCTATCAAATACCCCCAAACTTATTATTTGCTAGTCCTCGAGCAAAACTAATAAAAAATAAATAAAACCGAGTTAATCTCGGGAGGGTTTACCAGAGGTGTGCCCACAAAACCATTACTCCAGACCCTAGCTTATCTATGCAGAACCTTGGAAGGCACTAAAGAATCTCCTTGGTTGGCATACTTATTGACTATAAGAGGAAGTACCCTGATGCGAAATTCCAATTGTTGTACACGAGTTTGCACTCAAGCATACTAAAATTCATATATAAGTGACAGAGCTCTACTCAGATAGTAGCACTATGGACATCAATATCCGGAGTCAAAACTAATCACATGGATAGATCAAGAAGATGGATGTAGAAAAACATAGATGGTTTTGATGTTTACTAAGTGAACGGCGTTTCCCATATCTGTCTGAAGGCCTTCGCCAAAATGAACCTATCCTAATGGATTGAGATACTAGTCTGACTAATATCAACACACTGGCATATACCAGGGTACCAGTGGTCGATAACCTAACTCTAGGTCAACACAACTGGCGTATACAAGGGTAGCAGTGGTCGACTTTATTGAATTTATTCCTTTTGGTCAAATGGTCTGGTCTCAATTTTTTTTTTCTTTTTTTTTTCAACTTTTTTTTTCATGGTATCTCAGTCATTCTAATTCACCCTAGCATTGGTAACAACTTGAATCGTGAGCCCCACCAAATCACTTAGAAACATATTAAAAAACAAAACAACATCAAAAAAAAGAAGTGAAAAGGACTCAACGAGATATGGTGAAACTATCATGTTATTCCTAACAACTGAGCTCTGTGCTTTTATGAATATACTCTTTAGATGTTGCCGTCTAATCAGATTGGTTCCTCAACTCCTACAATCAAAATGCTTCCATCCACTTAGATTAGTTAGTGCAATCCTTAATAAGCATAAATTTCTAGTCTCTGGAGCTTATTTATTGCAACTAAGAACTTTCTCCCATACCCCCAAACTTAAATCTAACATTGTCCTCAATTTTCTAAAGATGAAATTAAAAGCATGAACAAGGAGAAACTGTTACCAATGAACCAAAAGAGATAAGGAAAGATATTACCGTGTCGCATGAATATTGGGTTACCTCCCAAGAGGTGCTAAGTTTAAAGTCTTCAGCCAGATTAAGCAAGGATTAGTCACCACGTAGAATCATATAGTAGTAGCCGGAATAACTGTGGGTCATCTGGATCAAAAAGTGTTACCCACAAGAAGAGGAAAATGCAACAGACCAAGAAGATACCGAACATACCCTTGCTTAAGACAACTACATCTAGTTGTGGTTCAGGTTCAGGCTCTATAAAAGGGTCTAAATAAAAAGTTTTCATCGGTTGGATTTCCTCAAAGCTAAGATCCGGTTCAGGTATTAGAGTCTGGAAAAACTCAACTAAGAACTTAGAAGCACATAAAAACAACCTGAATAATTGGGGATCCTCTAAGTCAATTAGATTTGACTCACAAAGTTGACCATAATAATGGTTATCCTTAAGAAAATGTGTCGACCTTAATATCCTAAAGTAATTAGGTTTAGTCTCAAAACTTAATATCCGACACATCTGAAAATCATATGTTCCCACAATTGGAAGAAAAGTTTTTGGTGGGAAAACAAAGTCAATCTTGGTATCATAGCCTAAGTTAACCACATCAAACAGAGGATGGGTTTCTAACAACTGAGCTCTCCTATGGACACAACTAGGTTCAGGGAAAGTGTATGAAGATAATCTTGTAAGATGGTTGAGGCACAAATTTCAAGTCCCGACTGAGGGATCTTTGTAAGAGCTAAAGGTATGGCACAAGGGGAATGATAATCACCCCCAAACTTAGATTTTTGGGTATCTCTAGATAGACTAGCTACAATTTCATTAATTTCTAGATCGTTGGAATCCTGAAAATAGTCAATTTCTTCTTCTAGGTTATACTCAAGTGACGCATCCTCACTCATATTTAATAGCTCTACGAGTTCATTTTCTTCGTCTAAGACCATTGTTTCTAAATCGCTAGACTCTAAAACAGTATTCTCAAAATAAACTCGTTCCTCTAAACCATTATCGACTTCGTAATCAAAAGGAAATACTACATCATCTAAAGAGGTGGTATCTCTAATCAAATCCTCGTCCTTTTGAATAGGTGAATAATCATTAAAATTATCGGGATTTGAACCAGAAATAACACTATGATCATAAATTTCATTTAGAGTAACAAATTCCTGATCACTATGCCTACAAATTTCAAATTCTTCATCAACACTATCCACATCATAATAACATGAAAAAGATCGAACCTCATCAAAACAAGTAGTGCTACCAATTCTAACCTTATTATCTTGATTATGTAAATAACTATCTTCATTCTCAAGGGTATTATTGGATACACTATATTGGCAATTCAAGTAATTTCGAGCAATTATTTCGTTCGTCTCAGCTATCCGCTTGAGGTGGTCTTCTAAAGAAGGTTCACTCATTATTGTAGTTCTTTCGTCTATAATTATACTATTCATCTCAGCTAACTTATGCGTCGACTCAGCTAACTTCCTGAGGGACTCTTCTAAAGGAGGAATAGGAATAGAGGTATCATAAAAAGGACTACTTTTCAATAGTTTGATTGTATCCTCTATAGACGAAGAACTAGTACTATAATCTTCTTTCTCGTAAGACTGATGCATGTGTGGATAGTAATTGGGCTCACCAGGGTATGACCCATATCCTTCCAAAGGATGACGTTCCCAACCACTATTCCCAACATGGTCATAAAAAAGATGATGTCCATATTCAAATTCAGGTCGATAATCATTGTATTGGCTTCCATCATACCAGTTCGACATTGTTAATTGCAAGAGAATTCTACACAATCACAAACAAGGCTGACTCGACCAAATCAAACCTATACAATCTAGCAAACAACAAGCATGATGGCTCCACTTAGATTGTTTCTAAACCAGCTTCTAATCCTTCGAAAGGGAATTCGTTACAATTTAAGCAAACCCCTCTGGAATCAATCTGAGTCAAAGTAAGTTGAATTGAGGCGAGGAAAGATCAGTGGAGCTTTGATACCCAAGGCCTCACTGCTATCACAAGGCGGCGCAGTCACGCATTCAACTCACAGAAACCATCAAGAACTTTGAAGTATGCTTAAAAGAGTAACCAATATTTTTCGAAAGATTTTCCTACCAAGCTCGTTACCCTATCGGTCTCGTTCTAATCAAATTTTAAGCTTGGGTTCGCGTTAGGTTTCGTTTTCCTAAGGCGGGCAAGAAGGGAACGGTGATGAAATCCGAACCCTTATCTTATACGGTCAGTTCTTTCCCTTTACTAGGAAACTAAAGCAGCCGGTTCAGTCCTCAACATATAATCACCTTAAGGCAGACAATAAACCCGCTGACAGGAGATTCGCGGGTGTTTAGAAGTTTACCTCCCGTACCAGACGGGCGAAGAACCGCTTTAGTCGACTCGGGACACTGACTCCGGTGTCAGTGTGCGAACCCGAGGGGCCGAGACGATATTGTAATCGTCATCCTTCCATGTAAACAGTTTATATTTATTTTTTTATATAACCCTTCCGTAGGGTTTAAAATTAAAATAAATTGTCCAAAGTCCAGAGTCCAAAGTAAAGTGCAAAAATATTACAAAAATTTCCTAATACAATTCTAAAAAAAAATAAAAATTACAAAAAATAATAACAAAACTAAATCCTAAAAAATTATTTGTCTTCTTTTTTTCTTTTCTTTTAGCTTTGAGCTTTGTTCCAAGTCCTTAGTGTCCAATCTTCAAAACTGTAATACAAAGACACAACCAAAGAGGCGTAAAAAGAACAAATGGAATAATAAAAACCTAAAAATTCTACCTAAGCACAAATCCGCGTCGGCGGCGCCAAAATGATTAATGTTTTTGAGAGTTGTTGTTGTAAATAGGATTCGTTTCAGACTTGTGAAGGAAATGGAATTTTTAGATTTAAAAAAAATAAATATATATAAAATTAGTAACAATGGGTGCGAGAGGTAACCAAGACACTAGATTTCACTATTATGCAAAATTGAATGATAAATATTTCAAAACTCTATTCAATTCTTAAGTCCTCTTTTATCTTTAATTCACTATCAATCATACAGATTCTCAAACATTATTTGTAAACCTTAAGCATAGATTATCAAGAGATTAAACCAAGTATAACCTATCAAACTGAATAACAAATAATTAAGACAATCATTCAAACAATTTAAAACTCTGCAAAAGCAGCGATTAGGTGAATTATATAATTAAATGAAATAGTTACCCATTTATGTTGCGTGAATAGATTCCTCCATTTCCTTGGTTACGAGGGAATTAGCTCATCATAGTATAAATGCTCTCAAAATAATTTATTATGGATCAAAAATGGTATACAAATGATGAGAATAAGAGAAAATGGTGTAAACAGTTAATGTGCGACCCACAAGAAGCGTCACACAAGAATGATAAAATAGAAGTGCTATTGTCGCTGTGGTTCTAAGACCCAAACCTATGACCCCACGAAGACTTTTCGTTGTCACTGTTGAAGAACGACGGTTCCTGGACGTCCGTTCTTCATGTTCTTGAGTTGCAGCAGCAGAAACCTTTTCCTGCAACTCGTGATTTTTTCGTTCTCTTGTCTCTGCTAGCTCCCCAAACTCTCGACACCCTTCTCCTCAACCCTAGCAACCTATTTATACTCAACAGGTCGACCAAATCTTTGTAATAACTTCAATATAATCCGGCAGTGAAGAGAATATTTCCGATATATTTTTTAATTCTTCTAACTTGTTACGGGATTTGTTTCCTGGTTTATCTCTTTCACGCGTCTTCTCTGAGTTGTAGAATTTGTTTCCAACCAATACAGTCGACCCATGCACGTATCTTCCATCCAAAAATTCCGAGAATAGAATATCTTCCCTATTTTGAGAATATCTTCCCTGTTTTGCATCCCACGATTATCTAACCCAAATAACTCGATTTGAACACCCATACCATCCCTGTTAGGCTATAACAGGTCCAACCCAATGAAAACTAGCCCTTGAATCTCCTTATATCACGTCCAAAATTTGCTTCAACAATTACGCAGGTGAAGAACTATTTTTCCCGCAAAAACTCGGTTCAAATGGGGAAGAAACTGGTAGCCCCCTATCCAGAGTAGGGGAGCGAATAGCATCTGCCTTGGGGGTGAAATGCTTCCATTTCCTAAAAATTTTTATTTCCTAAAAATACATAAAAACACAATATTAGTACAAAAATAGAGTTCCAACAATACGGACATTGAGGACAAATTAGATACAAAAATGTGTCTATCAGCTATATGAGTAACATTTTGCAAGAAAATATCGACACTGGTCTTCTTTTTACTATTTGAGATGGATGCAAGAGATTGCAACGAATAATCACAGTCAAGCGGAAATTCTTTCCCACCTTCTCGGAAGAAGAAACAAATACCAAGTGGAGTAAAATGCTTCCATTTCTTGCAAACTTGTTCCTTAAACTCATCAAGTTTAGTTTCAACATTAACACGGCTGGTAATGAAATATGAAAAGTAGCGAACAACAGCAATGCAACCAACAAGATCCATGACAACCTGGAAACTACAAACATACAATAAAAATATCAAAATAAAAAAACGAACGCAATTCACTCGGAGGCGTTACCCCTCGTGAGAAGTATATTCTATGCGGAAAGATAAATAATACAATGAGCAATCAACAAACTCAACAATAGAAATATGAGTAAAATATACAAATGATACAACTGTTTACAAAATAAAACATGCTACAAGACATATATATGTAACTTCAAGTTACACATGCTTAAAATACAACAGGATATATATGTGTAAACTAAAGTCACACATGCTGTAACTAAAAAATGTGATCTCTACATCAATTGTTGTTCTTCTGAAACAAAATTATATCTGCATCTTCCTTACACATGCTTAAAATACAACATGATATATATGTGTAACCTCAAGTTACACATACTGTAACAAAAAAACAGCATGCCTAAATCAATTATTTGTAAACATTTGTTCTTCTGGAACAAAATTGTTTCTTCATACTCCTCTCAGTATCAACAAAAAGTAAACAACAAATTCTCAGATCGGACATGCAAGAACAACAAATAAATAAATAAAAATTGAAAAAAGATTTCAAATCAAACCAAAATAAAATTCGTACCTAGATTTGTTGTTTTGTTTCTTCTGAAATAATGTTTTTTCTATTCCTCTTCTCAGTATCAACCAATCCTGTTGTAAGTATCAATCAAACACATACTCAGTATCAAACCAAATCAAAAAATTAAAAAATTGGATCCAAATCATAAAAATCGAAATCAATGGAACTGAAAACTAGATCGAAAATAAAATTCGTACCTATGTTGATTTCTCTATTCCAACTTGTCTTCTTCCTCTTCTCAGACTCAACAAAAGCGAAACAAAACAAAAAATCCAAATTCAGTAGAAGATAGAAATCAAACAAATCGATCAGAAAAACTAATGAATCAAACCTATTTGATACAAACAGAAAAGATAAATTGATACAAACCTATTTGTTGTTTTCAATGCATTGTCTCAATCTCGTCAGATCTGAAATCTAGTGAATAACATCAACAAATTGAGAAAAAAATAACGAATCCTTGTTCTTCCTCTCGTCTTCAACACATCAGCAAACTAACGAATTCTTGTTCTTCAATGCAACGATTGCGTGTGAAGAAAAAATCTAATTCTGTTTCTGAAGAAAAAATTAACCAGAGCAGAGAGAAGAGAGAGCTGAAAAACTAATTGATTTGGCTGAAAAACTAATTAATTTGATTTTCTGTTTCTGTTACTGTATAAAATGACTAAAATACTGGAGGTTAGTTTTGGTATTTTCAGATTTATTAAAAAAGGTGCTGATGTCAGCAATCCGGAAGAATTCAATACCTGGCCCCAAAAATAAAAGTTCTGGGCCTAAAAATATCAAAAATTGAAAGTATGGAATTGATAGTGGAAGATCCATTTTGTGGAGCTTCTAAATATTGAATCCATATAGTAGGGTGGTTCTAGTATTTTTCACTTTTACAAATCACTGTGGCGAGCCAGATTTTTTTTCTTCTAGGGGGCTAAAATAAATTTGTAAAAATATAGGGATTTCTAGTGGGCTAAACACTATATATATGGTGGACTAAATACGAAAAATAAGATAAAATGAAGGGTTTTTATATGGTTATTAGGAATTTATGGGGAGCTAGAACCAGGGTTAGTTAACCCTTAGTTCCGCCCCTGCAAATCACTGGTATCATCGTCCCATAATTTTACTATTGCATTACAATGATACAGATATTTTATAAATTATCAGAGAGAAAGAAAAATGGAATTCACAACTCAACTCAAAGTCCTTGGTCCATGGACACGGGAGAGCCAACCCACTGCATGGGTGTGCACTTGCATTCCTGCCCAGCTGGCTCCAAATTCTATTTTAAGCATAGCCTAATAAGAAAAACAGTTCTACATATGTAAGCCTATTTTTGCTTTGTTGCACCCCTAATATACTTTTTTGCACCCTTCTCTCGTGATTTTTGGCTCCGTCCCTGCATGGACGCCATTAACCCCTTCAGACCATGGTGTTTCAAACACCTTCAGTCCGTGATTGTTTTCTTTTTGAAAATTCAAATTGAGAGAGAAAAAATATTGGGATTCAGTTGTACTAGTAATATTTTTCTAGAATTTGACATATAAGAGAGCTCTTTCTCACACCACGAATAAAGGGTAGCAGTAACATGTAAATGTTTGTATTTAGATTAGTTGTATAGAGAAGTTTGGCGGGGTCTGGCAATAGGCCAATCCAACTAGGTGGATTTAGGTAGGGCTAGCCCAGAGCGTGAAAAAAAAAAACTATTGTTGAAGGGACCACCACTACATTTATTACCAATTTGGTTTTGAGTTGGAGCCCACACTCTATTATGGTACCAGAACAAGGATCATATGTTGGTAAGCCCAATAGCTACGTGGAGGAATCTAACCGTAATCCCAAGAAACCTGTTTTGAGGCATACTGAATTTTTTTGAGGCATATTGAGTAATGCCAAGATAGGTCACTAAATAAAAAACACCATCACCCCTTATCTACTCTTTTTGATAATGGCATAACTACCCATATTTAATTAGTGTTAATGATTATGATTAATTTAATAATTATGATTAATTAATAATGTTAATGATTGATTAAGTTAAGTTGTGAGTGTTATACTAATTGAAAAAATCTAATTTTTGAGTGAGAGTGGGGTTTTTGAGAGAGGAAGAAGTGGAAAAAAACTAGGGTTTTTTAAATTTGAGAGATTTTTATGATTCAAAATGGATGATCTGGGAGAATTTTCATCTCGTAAAGACGATATAATACACATTAACTACAACAAAGAACCGGATTTGGCCAACTTTTTGGATTATGAGAATGATTTTGCTCAAACTTTAAATCAACCTCAACCTAAAACTCAAGATGATGGTTTTTATGAGCCAAATTCAGAGAACGAATACATTGATGAAGAACCTTCTTCTAATAATACACATGTATACTCTTATACGACATCTAATCTCCCTTTTTTAGCTTCAATTCTCCAAAAAATTGAAGTTTTACAAACTTTTTCGAAGTTCAGTGTCGAGTTCGGCTGACATATAAGAGCCGAACTTTGCAACAGGGAAGAACGGTTCGCCTTGTTCGATCTCTTTCATTTGATAGCCGAACCTATCAAAAAAAATTTCGCGTTACAGTGTAATGTTCGGCTCAAATTATGTCAGCCGAACATTACATTACAAATTCAATTTCTACCCAAATCCAAAGTTCGGCTCCAAGTGTACATCCATCGAATTAGCCGAACTTCTGAAAGCTTAAGGTTTGGCTTTGGTACAATTGTCTTTCGAGGTGTAAATTGTGATGTGTCGGCACATTTTTAGCAAACCATAATAAAGAAAGTTTAGAGAACTGCCACTCTGACCATATAGATTGCTTCTGTTTGCATGTTAGAATTATGTAAACCTACAAAGGGATGTGAAATGATGCAAAGAACAGTACTGACATCTATATCTCCAAATTCTAAACCGACCATGAATTTTGTAAGTCGTGAGCTGACAAAAAATATAGTTCTTCCTATAATGAGAACTTTCACCTTCTCACATTGCAGAAATTGATGAAGGTTTTGTAATTGTACTATGTATTTTAATAAATAGTCTATAAATTCAGTTCATTCAATATCCAAAAGACTTGGTTGTTCTTGTATTAGAACTGTATGTTACAAGGGGTAAGAATGATTTATGGATATTGTGCAGAACTGCAAATGGTTCAAAGTTAGCTCCCTACGTTCTGCAGGTTGGCTGACATGATCATTTGAATTTCTTTTTCGCCTTACACGTTTTCTTGGTACTGATCAGGAGTATGTTAGTGCATATTTGGATAGATTATAGTGCGAATTTAGTAATAATGTGACTGTAAATGCATTTTAGAATGCCAAATCAGATTCTAAACTGACAAATACAGATTGACATTATAATTATGACTAAAGTTTGATCTAGCCAAACCAGATCTTATACTGCAAGTCTGACTCTTGACAGTATCCAATTCTAAGTTCTATTCTAGAGTTTGCAGATCTCTATTTGGAGACAATTCCTAACCGTCACCAAATAAAAAAGTACAAAAAGGCGTAGAATTGGTTATTGCAATTCTGCAAAATATTTAATCTTTGAAGTTTCTTGTTACAGACTGAAAATTCACTGGAGATATTTGACGTTTTTTATTTCTTGGGGAAGCACCATGAATGTCATTATCATCACAAGAAATAGCGAATTCATGATGGAGATTGGATTCAGCGAGTCTGCTCTTGAAATAAAACGGCGAATCGAGCAAGGATTGGGTATCGAAGTATCTACACAAATTCTAACAGTACATGGGTTGGAACTAATCGATGGACTTGATATGGGAGATTATCCGATTATCGGCGCAGGAACAAGAATTGATCTTAACATCAAGAAGAAATAACTTGTTATCGAAATTGATCCTAATAGAATTCAAATTGTTCTTATGATATCAAAACGGAAAACAATATATAATTGAAGTTGATAGAACTGAAACAGTTGCAAGTTTGAAAGAGAAAATCCATGGGATTTACGGAAGTCCCATCAAAAGATCGCACTCAAAGTGGGGTTGCAAGAGCAAAGAAAACAGTTTGACGATCCAGCTCCAAACACAGATTATATATGGAAATTAGCATTAATGAACATCCAGAGCAATGTTGGGCTAAACAAGATTACTTTCAGCTCATGAGTTCGGCCAAAAATCCACCAGAGTCGAGTCAGACGAACCTAAGACAGTGCCGTCTCAAAATATAGGAGTACTAAAATCGGCCGAACATCATGAAATTTATGGGGCTACTCAACTCGTGTGTTCGGTCGAATCCACCAAAGACGAATTGGCCCAAAATTATATTTACAAAATCAGACGAACTGATCTTCTAAAGCCTAGGTTCGTCCGATAATTTTGGCCCGAACCTACATCTGTAACCCTAATTTCATCTTCTAAATCCTATTCAATCGATTAAACATACTCGAATCTATGACAAATAAGATGGATTTATTATGAATACATTCTAATATACATCTAACTGCAGTCGGCGTTCGGATTTCACACTTCTCAAAGGGAGAAGAAGGAAGAAGAAGAATTAGAAAAGAAAGAATGTTGAATGTTTTTTTTTTATTAGTTTTAGTTTAGGTTTTAATTTAGTCAAAAGGTATTTAAGTAATCTAATTAGTTTTAGTTCAAGTCTTTAATTAAATGGAAGGACATTTAAGTAATCTAATCTAATTAAAGGGTAACCTAGTAATTTTGAAATGGTTTAGACGCCCCTTATAAATATATCCTAGATGGTATCATCATTTAGTATGCCTCAAAAAATATGAGTATGCCTCAAAACTGGTTTCAATCCTAACGAGTCAAAGTCCGACCATACACTTTTCACGATTTAGAGGCCCAAACTCTGGCCCTACCAAAGAGTCCACATTGTAGAGCCTCAACGTAGAACTAGCTGTCTTGCAATGGCTTCATGATCTAAAATTCTTCTCCAACGCCATGAGGCAAACATAACTCAGAAGTCAGAATTCAAAATGAGGCCTGTCTTGTGCTAATCTTTGCTTGTGTACCCATGTCACACGTTCAGGAGAGGGAAATGATAAGAAGGAAAAGAAAGGAAGAATGAAGATAAAAGAAGATCAGGCACTGGTAAAGGAAAATAGATGACACAAAATAAGGTCATTACACAGGTACAAATCCTTGTCAGTTCAGAGGAGTATTGCATACAAAATCAGGTCGGTTGAGTTATTTTAACAAAAAATTACAAGATCATATAGAGGATGTTAACCAAAAAGTTGCAACAACCTTATATTTCCATCTGCCTCCCTCCCAAACTAAATGAGATCTATAACTAGGGCTGCACAACGGGTAGGGTGGGTAGGATATGGCCTATATCCGCCACCCTACCCGTTTACCGGCGGTTAAGAAAATCTTTATCTGCCACCCTACCCGTCAAATAATGGATAGAGTAGGATGCGGTTAAAAAACTGGCGGGTAGGGTAGGGTTGGCGGGTAGGAGTAGGGTATGTGCACTTCTAGGTAGGGTGGATAGGATATGGCCTATACCCGCCACCCTACCCGTTTACTGGCGGTTAAGAAAATCTTTACCCGTCACCCTACCCGCCGAATAGTGGATAGGATAGGATACGGTTAAAAAACTGGCGGGTAGGGTAGGGTTGGCGGGTATGGATAGGGTATGTGCACCCCTATCTATAACTCCACCTCGATGCCAAAATATTCCTTAAGAGCTTGCCTGCGTGGTCATGTAAAGATTCAGTGTCTTAATTCGCAGACGTGGTAATTAACGTAAAATATTGGATTTCATCTTACCAAAATGTGAGAAATTGCAATCATTACCAAACCTCACCATTTGCTTTCATTCGCTTCCACTTTTCCTTTATGTGCTCATTGGTACGACAAGGATCAAAGATGCCGAATCCATGCTCGAGTATTTCTTCCATGAATTACACTCTATAAAATGCATGAGAAAACAAATGTTAGACAAGTTTCAAGCCCTCCAAAACAAATATAGTTAGTAGCTTAGAGTCCCAGACCAGCAACCAACAGCAAATCCTAACTCGTTTACTTTTGCTGTTAATCTTAATTTGAGTAGAAAAATAAGAAAAAATGACCTCCAACATTAAAGCTTCTTTAGGACTCCCAAGTAATACGTAGCATCTTTCCTGACTTTTGCGTCTTCTCCATTTTGTTGCGGTTGATGTTGTACAAGTAGTGGTAGAGCAACATCGTCGTTTTGATGTGGTTTGAAGAACAAGTATATACCAGCGTGAGATGGAGCAGGACATACCTATGACCACCACCCATGTAAGGTCCATGCCCTGTTACATACATTCTTAGAAATCAGTAATTTAACATAAAACAAGATCAATTTCAGCTACCAGTCTAATGTAAAAGACCAGAATGTTATCCTAGACTTAGGCCACAACTACAAAATTTGATTCCGTTGAAAAAGGGTCCTGCTGGATGCATCACTACCCACAAGATAAAGATCCCAAGTGCGATATAAAAACATCAAATGACCGATAAACAGACAACACAACACCAATTACAAATCGCTTGGTTGCTTGCTTAGTTCTTACGGATGCACACAGTCATATAGGCAATGCCTCATTTAGTACATCTCATTTCAACCTCACCAGTAAAGTGGAAGAATTGGGTATTGCAATTTAAGAACCAATCTCAACTAAGCCAATTCCACAGATAATATCAATCGTGCTACAGGTTAAAAAAACAACGGCTCGAGAACCCTTGATGATCTCAACATATGTAGATACCACTATATTAAGAGAACAAGTATGTACCTATGTGAGGTGGAGCATGTTCATAGGGACCTGGATAACCTCCTGCTGGTGGATACCCATGACCACCACCTAATTCTGAATCCATACCACCACCAGCAAGGGTTGCAAATATTCCTTTGTCATCAGACTCCCTGCTAGGAGCAGTAGGTCCCTCTTGAGTTGGAGGAGGAGGTGGATATGGAAGAGCACCAAGTAGGAGGATAAATTTGAAGGCTACACACCAAAAGATAGATCCAAGGGCACAATGCAGTATCCATCATATGCAATTGATTAAGTTTCTGTTTAATGAAAGCAAAAATTTAAGATGATGAAGATTAGAGATTAAGAAATCAGAATGTAATTTTACACAAAAACAAATAAACATAGAGTTAGAATATGTACCGTTCGATCTGAAGTCGAGTCGAAATGTAGCCTCTTTTAGGGAAGAACAGGACTTCACCTCCTTTTAACCCTTACTTCCAAAAATCATTCTCTTTGAAGTTTTCGGTTCACGGGACTGATCGGTCTGCATTTGCATCATTTTTATTCAGACATATCATTCCCCACAAAGGACCAGGAATCTAGACAGAAAGGCAAGACCTGCAAAACGCAAAAAAGATACTCCGACGCTCAAGTTAGAGTTTTAAATATTTACCTTTTTAATTTAAACAAAATTGATGCTCAAACAAAATTTTACATGCATGACTCTGCACTCTAACCCGTTTTAGAAAGAGGCTCAGGTTTGTCTACATAACCTTCGTATTGTTCCTCACTTGACCTGTGTACCAAATTTACATGAACATTTTAGTAACAAGTATCAAAATTGTATTTCTCCAAGAACCAAATAGGTATAAAAGCTCAGTCCATATATGGTAGTGCAATCAGAATATTAATAGAAAATCCATTACCAAAGTACTAACCAAGCAACATAATTCCCAGTGACCAGTCCATTAAGTATATATTATTCTGCTGTTCAAGTGTGTTAATTTGTAGTAAGTGTTTACTCATAATCCGAGACGCCTGTGCAACAGATAACTCTTAGAAATCGTAGCAATTCTAGAAAGGTAAAGGTAGAGAAAGAGAGTAGAGAATCTGGTGTTATCCTCGGAAGAAGTTGTACTCACCTGGTGATAGTGTGTGCTCTAGTAATATATATTTCCTTTCAGTGCTCCCGGAATATGTAGATCAATAATCTGTTCCTGTAAATCACCCAAACAACATTAAAATGATATTTAAAAACCTGACATAATGTACTAAAATCGAAAAATCATAAAAATGATCATACATTTCAGAGGTTTTGCTGAGAAAATGTTCCATAGTGTTATAGACTTGCACAAGAGAGAAAGCAACTCCGTCAGGACCGTCTACCACACACCAGTTTCACCACGCACCAGTTTCACCATTCACCAATTTCATCACTCCCCAATTTCATCACTCACCAATTTCATCACTCACCTATTTCATCACTCACCAATTTCATCACTCACCTACAACAAGAAAGTAAGTGACGATGGCTTGTGACGATGGCTTGTGACGATGGTTTGTGAAGATCACATCATCATACCTGGGAGAAGTTGTATCAATTTTCCTTGTTGTTTACCTACAACAAGAAAGTAAGTGAGACCAAACATTAGTACCCATGAATCCAAAATCAAACCAACAAATCAAAGTAAGCAAAATCTATTCAGAGACAAAGTTTTTGTGGGAACAAAAAACTAGAGAGAGGAAAAAACAGAAAAATTTTGGAGATTTTTTTTCAAAACCTAAATTTTGATTCACTCAACTAAAATGAATGAAACAAGTTACCAATTCGAGGTGGGTGAATCTTTGTCTGATAGAGAAAACAATTTTTACATACCTCATGTCGGAGACCAAGAGATGGATGATTTGTTAGATGGTAGAGAGGGTTTAACACAAAGTGATGATGAATCTCAACCAATTGAAGAAATAAATCGACAAAATGAAGAACCAATGGTTGAAAATCAACATGTATGCCTCTAAACTATCTCCCACGAGTTCAATTCCGCTCAAGATTAACAAAAGTATGTAAAAAAAAATCAGATTTTTCGACTTACATGCCAGATTATGGTTGGGTTTAAGCTTCGTTCTCAACCGTAACTCATATTTATGGTTAGGTTTGGATGAAAAAAAACCGTAACTGGTTTTCAATAGGACAAAAGAGGTTTTACGGTTGGGGAAATGGCATGCCTAACCCAACCGTAATTCATTATGTGCATGGGTATTTATTGCACTTTTTACGGTTAGGTTTTCTACAATTCCAAACCGTAACTTTTCCTACGTCCGGGTTCGATTTTTTCCTTTCCAAACATAAATATTCCCGTGCTTTAAATATCTTACGGTTACGTGGGAATACTACCTACGGTTGTGTTCGTGTCTCTTAAAACCTGGACATAAGTGTAGTTTTCCTTCTTCTTTTGAACTAATGTTGTGATATTTTGTTTGATAGATCATGCTTCCACCTAGCCCAATGCCTTCCCAACCTGATGCAAATGAAATTCTAACTGAAGATTCTTTCCATCACTATTTGAATGACTTGGTAGGTGTTTTTCTTTTTGTTTTGAAACTAATGGAAAGATATGTTGCTCATTCATTTGGACCATATCATTATGTTTTTTTGACTAACTTTGAGTTTTTGGACCATGTAGACATGAAAAACGAAGAAAGAAGCACATGCATGGACAAGAGAACGTGGAAAGTTAATTATGTGTGTTATAGTTTGTAATGGATCAACAAATGACCGCCAATTTGAAATGATTTGCGAGTGTAGTGGAGAAAGTAAAAGTCATGTGAAAAAGGGTACCGAATATAAAGCAAAGACGAAGAGGAAGAATACTACTTTCACTAAGAATACTAAGTGCCCGTTCAAGCTTCAATTTAAATGCAACAAGGAAAGTAAATTGTGGTATTTGGAGAAAGTTATATGCGGTCGTCATAACCACCTAATACCAGAGACTTTGCTATCCCATCCTTATGCGGCGCGGCTTAATGATGAAGAAAAAATGATTGTAAGTTCCATGACAAAAAACCGTATGAAACCCATTGATATACTCGGTCATATAAAGTGCCTAACCCATTGAATGTTTCTACTTTGCCAACCATCTACAACGCCAAAACAAAATTGAAAAATCAGTAATGGGAAAATAGAAATCAAATGCAACAATTAAGGCATTTGGGAGAGAAGTATAATTACTCGGTTTTCCATGATGAAGATGGGGATAACCAAATAAAGCATCTCATCTTGGCTCATCCCGAGTTATAAAGTTGGCGCGGTGCTCCAATCAAGTACTTTTAATGGATTGCACATACAAGACCAACAAGTATGAGATACCGGTGTTGAACATTGTTGGACAAACTTCCACCAACTCTCCGTTTAGTGTCGCGTTTTGCTTCTTGGAAAATGAGCTTCCAGAGAGTTATGTGTGGGTACTAAAACTAGTGAAGTTATCCTACGTGGAGGGATATACTCCAAAGGTACGTGATTGTCACCGACAAGGAACAAGCATTGTTGAATGCAATAGCGAGGGTTTTCCTGGATACTCATCACCTTCTTTTCACATTCCACCTATGGAATAGCATTGAAACTAAATGTAAGATCATCATTCGTCCAACAAAGAAATTAAAGTGAAATGGAGAGAATAAAGAAACTACCGGTTGATTAACAAAAGGAAGTCAAAGAGAAATTTAAGAAGGATGACAAGTTGGCGGAACTAAGATGGGCTAGTTTCCATGGGGATTGGGATTCCTTGGCATATTCTCTCACCATGGAAGATTATGAAGAACGAGCTCATATGTTATTGGCTAGTTTGAGAAGTTATCCAATTATGGAGAAATATTTGGTGGACAATTGGTTGGATCCGCACAAAGAGAAGTTCGTAGTCGCATTCACGAACCAATATAGACACTTGGGCAACCAAGCTACAAATACGGTGGAATCGTCTCACAACCGGTTGAAGAAGAAGCTTCATAGTGGTGATAGTGGATTTGTTACGGTATTCCAAGACATGCACACCTATTTCCTCCGTGATCTCGATAGAGTTAAGGAGCATTTTGAAAAATCCAATCTAGTAAACACATTAAATGGAAAGACAATCGTTGGCTTGAGGGAATTAATTATAAAGTGTCGCATCGTGCAATTGATATGATCATGAAAGAAATACAATACTTTGAGTTGGGTAACTTTGACGGAAGAGAGTGTGTTTGTCCTAACATGACAAGTTTGGGCCTCCCATGTCGGCATGTCATAGCCAATTACAATGAAAAAGTTATTCCGGTACAAGGTGTTGATCCCTTTTGGCAACAAATATCATTCAATGAAACAATAGTTGATCAAGATTTTGGAGGAACATTTGCCGATACCAACATTGGAAAAGCGCTAGCCGCGAAATATGATACATTAACACGAGGGAAAATGCAAATATGGTTGAGTAACTTGAGGGACTTCGTATACCCACAAACTAGGTACGATATGAAGGAACCACCTAAGGGGAAGAGAAAGGGGAGGCCTTCTACGAAAAAATATGAGTGTACGTAGTAAGGAAAACGGCAAGGGAATTGTTGGAAGAATCAAAGAAAAAAGATCCTTCGGGTTTTGAGTTGTTGCAAAAATCCTATGAAGCGAAGGATGAGATTGAGGAGGATGTTCAAGGTAGAAACAAACGAAGAAGAGTTCAAATGGAAAAAGGAGAACCAAGTCATCAAAATGTACAAGAATAAAATCTTGAGCCTCCCTCTCAAGAAAGTTCAACAAGCAAAGTTGATTTTAAAGGAAAAGGTTCGGTCTTTCGCTCCAAACAACTAGCAAAAAGCGAAGATGTTAACGGAAAAGGTTCCAAAGAATGCACAACAAAAGATGGGGGAGTTAAAGGAAAAGATTCCAAACAATGCAGAACGAAAGATGGGGAAGTTAAAGGAAAAGGTTCCAATGCATGCGGAACAAAAGATGGGGAAGTTAAAGGAAAAGGTTGCGAAGCTCCCTCCCAAGGAAGCATAAGAAAAAGACTTGGAGGTAGAGACGGTGTTAAACAATTAGCAAGAAATATAGGAAAAAGTCTGATGGTTGGAATATTTCAGTCAAGTGAAAGGAAGGGGATGGTTCTTATTCCAAACGCAACTTACAAACCACCCCTAGAGATGAGGAGGGTAGATATTCCCGGAATTCATATATCATCTATGAAAATTACCTTCTTTTTTCCCCCGACTTCGTTCGTAACTATATTAAGGCCACGGATGAGGTAGATGGAGATGGGAATTGTAGTTACCACGTCTTCTTGGATCAACTTGGGCCATTTGAAGACGCGAAAGATTGGGGTTGTGAACAAGTTGACTATGTAAGGCAAAAATGTTTATTAGAACTACGTGGACACCGAGATTATTACATACCAATGATGTGATTTGAAAAAGACGAGTCCGAGACCGTGTTAAACGAAAGGTTTGTCGCATGGGAAAAGCGGTTACACGACAATACATGTTTGACAAGGGAGTATTGAATGTCCATGCCAATAAACGACCAACTACTCTCCAATGCATTCAATTGCGTTGTTCATTATATCTCAAATTCATTGAGTTTCACATTTGCACCAACAAGAATACCATTTGACGAAGAATCGGATAAAACAAAAAGAGTGGTGATGGGTTACGCGCACGGAAACCATTTAATCGACCTCGAAATGAGTGAAGGATGCCCATTACCTCCATTATTCGATTGTAACGAAATGTCCAAGTTTTGGTGTAATATATTCGAGGAAAGTTTTAAATTTTGGAAGGCACTACAAATGTTGAGGAGTAATGTCTCATTTGCATTGATGAGCGTTGATGAGGATGGCTAAACGTTCGTGTAGGGTGGTGAAAATATTTTGAATGACTCACTGGGAATAAAATCTTTTGTCTAGAAGTGATAATAGGGTCATATGTATTTTGGTATTTTTGAATGAAGTATCTTGTCTAGATTTGACAATATTATATGTATTTTGAATGACTTACTAGGAATATGAATGACGTATTTTGTTGAATTCGTTTTCTTTTTTTTTTTCTTGACAAAATTTTGGAACACAAGTGTAAGGACCCTCAAGCTCGTCAACGCTATTACACTAGTCAAGAGACGTATTAGTCTCTAATAACTCGATTAGTTCAACACGAATGCTAATTAATAGAAATTAATTAAATAAATATTTAGATACGAAAGTAGTACCGTTATATAGATCTCGAAAAGTTATGCGAAATAGACTATTCGAACGTGTCAATCGGATACCGGACGAAGAAGATATCATCAGATAAGTATGAAGGGCAACACTATGGATCGACATGGCTGCCCATATCATTTTATTGGATGCCTTTATCATTTGTTGTTGGCCTTATCAGATTCAGTCGAGTAGATAATCTCATTCAGCCTTCTTCTTTCTCTTTTTTTCTCGTTCTTCTTCTTCTTCTTTCTTCTCCTGTTCTTCTTCTTCGGCAAGTTTGAGAGATCAAAAGAGAGGCTTTGAGATCAGTAGAAGATGGATAGTGTCACGGGATAATTGATGGTGATGGCGAAGTTTTCTTAAGATGATTCATACTCGAGAAAAGATATGATTTGGAGAAGATTAAGTTAGGGTTTCCGTTATGAACTGGAATATAGTGATGAATAAGAAGAAATAAGGAGTGGGTTTAGTCGATTGAGAGAAGGGTTGAAGTTTAATTAAAGTTTTGAAGTTGTTCTGGAGATTATCTGAGAATTAGGGTTGTGTTCTGTTCTTCCCCAAATTAAGAATTAGAGTTTGTTGATCGATTGAAGTTGTAGAGTTTCTTGAGAATTGAATCAGGAGTTAGGGATTCTGCATGTTGAAGATGAACGGATTAAATTAAACAAGAAGAGCAGTTATTTTACGAATTAAGAATTAGGCTTTTGTTGAAGCAGTAGAGAAATCAGATGAAATAAAAGATGGGTTTGGATGATTAAGAGGATTAGAATCAAGAGCAGATGATGGTGTTGGTGTTGGTGCTAATTCGGGAGTTCAGTTCAGAAAATTGGAGAAACAGGTAAATTAGAGTTCTTAGATTTATTTTCTTTTGATTACGTTTAGTGAATTCGAATTGATTAAGTGATTCATGGGTTTGTTAAATTGAAGTTAGGTGGAGTATATGGAGTTTCAGTTTTGATTTAATTGTGAAATCAAGAGTCATAATTAGGGTTTCTGTGGATTAATTTGGGAATGCAAATTAAGGTTGTTTGGTAGAGGAATGGGGTTGTGTTGAGTTAAGTAAGATGCTTATGTTATTGCGGGTGTTGTTGAACTGTGCAGTTGAAGCTAGAAGGAAAGAAAAAGAGTAAAACTGAATTGAGTCAGTGTTGTAGATTGGTGGTAGTGGTTTTTCCAGTAACAGGATATATGAGAAGTTTATGATGCAGTGTTATGTAATGGGTTTGTAGTAGAAGTAATTGTCTGTGTAAGTGATTGCAGTTTGTTGAGTTTGACAGAGATGTTGTTAAGATGCGGAAGTAGATGGCTAGGGTCTTTTCTGATCTTAGTTGAAGTTTTTGATTGATGCAGTGAGTGACATGAATGAAGCTTAGATATGTTTGGTAGTCTGGTGTGTCCATTGCAGTGTAATGGAGTTGGTGGTTTTGAAATGTTGTGGCTGAGTAATAGTAGTTCCAACTGGAGTGTTAAATAAGAATGGAATACAACTAAGTAAGTGAATGTGTTGAGATGATCTGAGTTGGCTTAAAGCTGCAATTGCAGGTAGGCTTCCATTATAGTTGTGTTTGTATATTGATCTTGAAGTTTATTTAGAATGAATAAATGAATTGCTATTGAAATGATTAAAGTTGAACTGAGATTAGAATTTTGATGTGTACTGAAGCTGTAATAGAGTTCAGACCTGTTAGTCATCCTAGTCAGTCTAGCTGACTTACCTGGCTCAGACTATCTGACTGAGTTGAATCAGTTTAACTCAGATGACCCGACCTGACTCAGTGAATCTTGACTGAGTTGAATCCTTTGACTAAGTTGATCAGTTGACCGTGGAATGATTGATTGTGAGACGTGTGCCCCAAACTTTACATATCCAGTATTCTATGGCTAGGGCGATACACCGCAATATTACACGGCTAGGGCGATACAACACAATATTGTTCTTCCTTTATATCCAGTATTCTATGGCTAGGGCGATACACCGTAATATTACACGGCTAGGGCGATACACCTCAATATTATTGTTTAGTATTGCGCGGGGGCTACACATGTCTCATACATGGATGTTGATTGTTCTTTTAAATTACTTTGAAAAAGTTATACATTATGTTTTGTCGTATTTCTGTTTCATCAGTTTTCAGGGATTACTTGAAAGTTAGTTGTTATTCCTACTGGGCACCCCTTTTAGGGATGATGTGCTCTCCCTTTCCCACTTCCAGTTTCAGAGACAGATCAGAGTTGCGCAGCGAAAGCTTCAAGGGTTGAGTTCGTTAATTAGTGGTTAACTTCTGCTATGTTTATTATGTTGTATATTCTGTTTGTAAACCAAATGACTGTATATGTATCATTTGAGAGAAGTTTCTTGTATATATATATTTCAGAGCGGAGCTAGTTTAGATTTCTTAATTGAATGTTTAAGTATATGATTTAGATTCTTAGTGCCTCTTTATTTAGTTAATATCTTGGATTAGTCAGCTGCTACCTTTGGGGGCGCTACAACAAGAATGCTTACGTCTAGATTCTTGTCCCAAATAATCTAGCCGTAACTATATATTTTGCAATATTTTGGGGAGAAGCTATGTTACGGTTGGGTTTTTTCCCGCTAACCCAACCGTAATTGAAGTCGTGATCTCAATGTTGATCTTAAAAGCACATTAAACCACATGACATTACATAGAAATTACAACCCATTAAACCACATGACATTAAATATAAATTACAACTCATCAAACCACATGACATTACATATAAATTTCATTACAAAAGGACTAATAATCGGGTCTACGAGTGCGATAAAAGTCCTTCAGGATGTTATGAGGTAAGTATTGGAAATTTGACCTTTTCCACCTTCTCCATTCCTGAATACCACACTCTAAAACTTCAGAATTAGTTTCACCTCTAAGTCGTATTTGACCAATAATACGAACTAATTCCATGAATTCTTGAAATTGATCCCTTATCTTTCCGTACCGACAATACAACTTAATTCCATCACGATTATAAGGGTTACTGGTTTCAGAGCAAAAGTTTTCATAAATGGTTCTCCAATAACTTGTACTCACAAAACCACCTTGATGTCGTTCTTCTCCTCTTTTTGGATAGCATAGTACATAGTTGCAGAAAATACATAAATCTTCATCCAAAGTAAAACCAGGTTCAGCCATAATCTAGTATATTTATTTTTATATTCGAGTAAGACTTTAGGTGGAGATGGTTGATGTTGAAGATGTAATGTCTAAATAAGAAAAAATAAGATGGTTGGGCATGTATGTTCAACTTATATATAAAAACAAGATGTGTAAAGGCTCTATTTTTAAAATTCAGATCGTACAAGTTCCCAGCGGCTCTATTTTCAAACCAAATAGGAACAAAAAAACAACAAAATCCCCCTAAAAAATAGGTTACGACTAGGTTTTAGAGCACACGAAACGAACCGTAAATCTGGAAACTTAGGAAAACAGGTGATAGTCAGAGTTACGGCTAGGTTGGAGAGTTAAGATACCATGCCGTAACTCTGGTAAATTAATTGTGTTAGGCTTACGGTTGGCACCATCCTGGCCGTAACTCTGCTGAATTCACTCAAATTGTTTTTCAGTCTTAGGGTTTGGTTTGTCCTACCAAAAACCTAACCGTAATTCTTCATGTGTACCAAACCCTGATTTTGTGATTCACTTTAAAACTATCAACACAAATCCAATTTTAAGACTTATTCATTCATTCTAGCTAATACTAAGCCAAATTTGTGCATTCACTCAAACATAAAGATACGTATGCATTAGACATTGGAAAAAAAAAGTACACGCAAAGATTTACGGTTAGGTCAAGACTTCCCAAAACCCAACGATAAATAAGGTTAGTTTTTATTTCTTTGTTACTGTTTGCTTTTTGAGCAGGTGAAGCCAACCGTAAGTGAACCTTCACATGCATTTTATTTCTTTGGTTTACTCTAACTTGAAATTCATTCTAATATAATGAAATATAATCCAAACTTAAAACTTGTTCATAACAAACCATACAAAATACCATTAATTCGTCCTACATTGCATAAGTTAGAATTATTTTATTGATACTCTTCTACACCAAAGGAAACTTGTTCATAACAAACCACACAGACAACCAAAGGAAACTAAATAGTATTCTACAATTATCATATTGATAGAGTTTAAGGAGAATGTCTACTCATTACGAGTACGACCACGACCTCTTTTGTTACCACCACGAGTACGAGGACCGTCACGACCACCATGACCACGACCCCGAGCATGCATATCCTCTTCTGTGGATTCAGAACTACTAGGTGATGGCTGACGTTGACTAGTACCCACATCTCTCGACGAATATCTATTCCTCTTCGTGCCCCTCTCTAAGTCGTCAAATGAATCATCCTTGTTTGGATCAGGCAAGTCTTTGATTTATTGTTGTAAAACCTTTACTTGTGCACTTGTGAGGGCCTCACCTTTTTTGACGTATGGAATCAAGGTTTGTGCCAAGTGAAGATATTTCTTTTTCTATTTTACATATCAAAATGAAACATATTAGTACAAACAAATATAGCGTCATGAAACATATTAGTAGAAATGTAATAATGACATCATAGAAAATAACAAATTTACTTACCGTCTTGAAATATAACGTCTTCCAATCCATATCAAATACATTTTTCTTATCGGCTTCACGCTTCTTCTTTTGTTGAGCCTTTTGGATATCTATCGCTGCTTCCGGATCATTATTGATCACACGAGGATGACCAAAATGGTAATACCATTCCAAATAACCTTCTTCGGCTTCCTTTGTGCCTAGAGAAGGATTGAGCTCCTTCATATGGATTTGGTATTTTTTATTATTGCGGTCGTTCCAAACATCAATACCTGGCACTGGGCTGTAGTCGAGCACGACATTGGCACTTTTTACGGAGGAAGAATTAGCACACAATTGGAACGATTCTTGAGTGACTTTTTCTTGCACATAACCATATTGGCGGAGAACTCGACGTGGATTAGCTATTACGTACCCATGAGGATGAAACAAAGGCCCGTTGTAGGATTACAAACTTGAAAAAACACGATGATCAATCTCTTCTCCAAACTTATATTTCTTTAGATTTATGTAAGGATCAAATATCACATCTTCAACGGTGAGAGCATCCATTTTCAACCTTAAAGAAGCTATCTTCTCTTCTTTGTGCTTTACTTGGGTACCAGTGAATACAAACTTTTTCCCTGTAGGACCAGTTTAATCATCTGACCAATTTGTAGAAGGTCTCATGCCCGGAAAGTGGTCATATACCCATGCCTAACAAATTATATACAAACATAAAAAATATATACATAAAACAAAAAAAGAAAAGATATATAACAAAACTGAAACTATATAAATTACCTTAAAAAGACCAACATTCCCAGCAAGTTCAGTGGATCCAGCCCTCGATGCTTTTCGAAAACTATCGAGTAAATAAGCAAGGATGGTGGTGCCCCAAGCATACTTTATGGTCTCTTGGAAATCTTTTAACCATTGTAGATAGTGAGCATTTACTCGAATCCCCGAGTTATCAGGAAAGAATATGGTACCAAGGGAATTCAATAGATACGCGGTGGATGTATGACGAGCTCTTGTTTCATCTATCACCTCCTTACGTACTACTTCAGCCTCATGTGTTCCTCCAAACATATCTTTCAGATTCTTCAACAATATCTTTTTGACAGGTACAACTGCACCTTCTCTTGCTTCATTTGGTTTATCTCCACCATCCCACTTAAACTGTTTCTCCATCTCAGCTGGCTCCCATCCAAGTGTGTCTTTGACAAGAGCATAAAGATCTGTCCAACTCATATTGTTGTCAAAACTTTCAGAAACAACTTTTCCTTCAATGTTTAAGTCCAAGATTTGCTTCGCATCATCCGGATTTATTGTCATCTCGCCGAATGGGAGATGAAACTTATCGGTTTCTAGGCAATATCGCTCTCTAAAGGCACCGACAACAATAGAATCAAACTCATGCTGATGGTTGAGAATTCCACTACCTAACCCAGTATCCAATACAAGATCACGAACCGCTTTACATTCTTCACCTAACGGCCAATGAGCAGTTTTGATGTTTCATTTTCTTTACCGCAATTTCATGATCCTACAAAGAACATATAAACAAAAAAAATTTAAATTTCTAAATTATGCCAAATAATTAATATTTCGAAGTTGAACAAAATCACGCAGAATAAGAGAAATTTTGAGATTCTTACCCTGCTTTCGCAAACCTTAGCAATCCATGAATATGGATAACCAAATAAGACCTTGGATTGATCGGGCTACAAGAAATAGAACTTATATAATTAGTTATGAAAAAAATTTAGAGGTTTCAGGGTTATTTACGGCTAGGTTAGCCTATAAGAAAAAAAAACATAAAAATCTTCCGGTGGGAAATACACCGTAATCAAATATGAAACTTGTCTAGGTGATAGGTTGGGAAACCTACAATAAAATACTGCAAATGCACAACGTCTAACTAGTAGAGAATGTCAAGTACAGGTCGTTCCCACGAGGAGTGTGAAATACTCTACCAACTAATACCAAAAACTAAGTAATCAACAATATGATGTTTTTTAGAGTTTTCAGAAATTCGGACAAAATGAAATAATAAATAACAAAGACGTAACCAAAATGAGAAAGGGTTATTAGGGTTTTCGATTTCCACCAATTCAATCATATAAAACTCTACTAATTTCTATTTATTACTCAAGACAAATATCAAAATCAATCTCATGTCTCAGAAGTGGTATGTTAAATTCTAAAATATTATTTCTCTGTTGTAACTTCCTTCGATTCATGGGTAGTGATTCTAAAGCATTACCTATCAATCCTAAATCATATCACGTCAAGGGATTTAACCAAAGCACGAAATATTAATTGAAAAGCATAAATAATCAACAAAATCACATAAATGATTAAACACCAAGCTATATGAAGAGAAATTACTAATCAATGAATCATTATTGGATTTCCTAAAAAATAAAAAGAGTTCAAGACTCGTACAAAACTTTGGTTGGTATCCTAGCAACAAGCTGAGCCCCAATGCCTTTATGAATAGAACCACCTAATCTATGAAAAATAAAACTACCTACTCCACTACTAGTATCATTACAAACTAAACGATTTTTCAAACGATTGAAAAAACACAAGGTATCCTCACCAAACTCTCCCAAAGTTGAGAAAGCTAGAACGCCTAAACCATAACCATGTGAAACACATTTGTCCAAGTACTTAGTACGTTTACGTGAAACAACATTAGCAATGGATTTGCCGGGGACGAAAGCGCGGACACCTTCTCCAGTGAAGGGTGAGACACCTGTGACATCCATACAAACATCCTTACCATTCTCCCAATTTAAAACAAGGATGTATGCAGGACGCAAATCTTTGTCATCATCAGATAAAAGCCCGAGGGAAACCTCCTTACGAGCAGGTACATCAGCCTTGTAACAAATGTCGGTAATTACATCACGAACAAAGTCATGTCGAAAATTGATTCCAACATACTTAGCACAATGGAGCGCATGATCACCGAAAATATCCATCGATTTTTTACAACATGGGCACAAACCATTATCCACAAATAAGGGGATACCAAGGTGATAACAAAGAACAACTCTGAACTGTCTTGGTCCAAGACATTGGTTAAACCCACTAATGGGTACAACCATAAGATAATCATGTGCATGTTTGACACGATTACATTGCCACATAATGGAATCTCTTATACTATTGTACTCTAATGATATCAACAAAAAGAATATTTTATTGATTATTAGAGAGAGAAAAATGAATTCACATTGAAATTGGCATCTAAACCTAAGATGTTTAACTCAAATCAAAGTTCTTAATCCATGGATGCCATTGACACCTTAAGTCCATGGTGTTCGACTAAACTTTAGCCGATTGTTTCCCCTTGAAAACTCAAATTAAGAGATGACCCATCGAGCGAAATAAATTCCGGTTTTGGTTGGTTTGCATGTAAAATTAGTCCATTGATTGAATGTGGGTATTGATGACAATGCTCCCCATCAAAAAAATGGATCAGATAATGGAATACTATTTTATGGACATGAGTTTAAACTCAAACATAATTTTAACTGGTAAATGCATCAGAATTTGTGTCAAGAAATCAACATTGTTTGTGGATGCAAAAAATCGCTTCGCCATGTTGAGTAATCTGAGAGAACGAATTGGTAACGAGTTTAATAACATGATCTTGTATCATTGTCTATGGGCATGTGTAATTGATCAATGGCTAAATTTGGAAGAGTAGTTGGGCATTAAATATATGAATAGATGATAGACACATTTTTGTGTTTAATTTGATCTCAATACTATATATTGTTGGCACTCGAGTTTGTATTAATTTTGGTATTTTATGTGTTTGTAGGCACCTTTGGAAAATAAACATTTTTTGGAAAATTCGGCTCAAAAAGTTGGTTAAAGCCCCGGAGGACACGTGTTATCCGGACTCTCATCGTTGGATAAGGGGCACCTAAATTACTAAGGGGCACCCCAGGTCACCCCAAAAGGCATATGCTATTCACACCCCAGTCAATAGGAGAGCTCAGGAGCGAGAAATCAAGAGTTGATGAAACACTGTTTCTGCTCCTGCTGATGATGAAGAACACCAAGAACACGAAGAACAGACTCGCAGGGACAGTCGTTTATCAATGGTGAAACAGAATCACATGCGTGGGTCGTAGGTGTGGGTCTTAGAACCACGACGACAATAGCACTTCTCATTTATCGCTTTTGTGACGCTTCCTGTGGGTCGCATATTAGCTGTTTACACCATTTTCTCTTCTTCTCTTCATTGTAAACACCATTTGAGCAATAAATAAATATTTTGAGCGTGTTTTTATCATGATGAGATAAACCCAACACTGGGACGACGGAGGAGGGTGAATTTCATATACGGGTAAATTTATTTTATTCTTTTTTATGACTTTTGCATTAATTTAAAATTGAAATATGATTTGAATTAATTGTTTGTTATTTAATTTGATCATGTATTCTTAGCTTAGGTGTTTTGATACATCATGCTTAGGACTTACAATCGATGTTTTGAGAATCTATCTTGGCAAAATCAGAGTCCATTTTAATTTTATTGAGTTTTAAATTGTCAAAGAATATATGAATGAACCCTGTGTAGTGAATTCGGCCAAATCCTTAGTCCCAGTACCTCTCGCCCATTTTTAATATTTTTGTATATATATATATATTTTTTTTTAAATCTAAAAATTCCATTTCCTTCACAAGTCTGAAACGAATCTTTTTACCACTATCACTATTACAACAACTTTGGAAAATACATCAATAGACGGTCACACTAGTACTGATAGTGACAGATCTATCAACGAGTGGAAAATGGTGAGACGAAGGGATAACTGGCGAAGATGGTGTGAGATGCAAGAAAGCTACAGTGCTGACGAAGAGGAATCAGATCACATGGAAGGCGTAACTGACGAGCGAAAGGAAATATGAGATGTCATCCACTATACTGACGAAGGAGACCTGGATCACCTGAAAAGTGTGACTACTTAGGTACGAGAATAGTGAGATGTTATCCATTATGTAAACATCTATATAAAGGGCAAGAGAACAGTGAAGAAGGGGTTGAGCTTTTTAGGGTTCTTAAGACATTTGTGAGAGAAAATTTCTTTAGGATTTTTGTTGTGGTGTTGAGGTTATACTTTTGTATTACTTCATTATACTTAAAATAATCATCATCTAATTGAATAAAGTTTTAGAGTTAATCATTTCTTATATTGTTTGTATGATCATTTGGGTTATGATTATGTTTTCTCATATGAATTATATGGTGTAGATCCATTTTGTGTTCTTTTATTATACTTTAGGTGTGTTGTATGATTTCCTGTAGTTAATTTTTCGCGCTACAAACAGTTTCGATGAGTAGAGGATTAATCCTACCCGAGTGGTTCATTATCTAAAATAGTTTCAACTATTAGATTTTGTCTTGCTTACCGCTGATCTGATTTTAGTTTTCTGTTTTTATCATATTATCCAAAGTTTTCTTTTCTCCAAAGTACTTTCAAATCTGATTTTCTTTTTATCATATTATGGTTTCCAGAATCGTACTTTGCTTTTGAAAGTGTGGATCTGATATTCTAAGTGTGTGATTTTTTATTTGTGGTAAGTTACCATAAATTTTTCACATCTCATCAAGTTTTCCTTGGGCAAGAGCAAGTTTTTTGAATCGTGAATTGAATCATGAATCGTTTTTTGAAATTTGCGAATCGAATATGTTAAGTCGTAATCGAAGATTCATGGTTGATTATTAGATCGTAAATATATTCCTATAAATATCATTGAACCATACAAATATTCTTAAAATTTGTTTTTTGACGTATAAATATAAAATATATTGAGTTTTAACACCAACAACCAAGTTAGAACAATGGCTTAGGGGTTGTATTTTCCTGGTTTTGGTCTTTGGTTCCTATATATACTAATAAAGTTCATTAAATATCAACAAATATCAAGGTGGAACATTGGTTAGAGGCTCAAGGTGTGACGCAGGAGATCATGGGTCCAAAACATAGTTAGCTAACGATTCTTAGAATAAACAATTTATAGATGCGATTTGAAACGATTTTGTGCAAAATGAAACCAATCGTGCGATTCAAATTGTGAATCGCACGATTTTATAAAAACCATGGTCAAGAGTGTATTTGTTCTCATAAAACATTTATTTCTATAACTTTCTTGGATCCATCAATTTAATCATTGATTTACAATTGAAAGGATATTGTTGTATTAAGTTTGTGTCCAAGAGGAAGAAACAAATCAGTGCATAAACTTCAGCAGCCGGAGGAAGGCATCATATCTGAAAAAGCGGGGGTCTAACAACCTGACCCAATATTTCGATTAGCAATCTGTATGGACTAACTCCAATATACTTTATAGAGGATCAACTAGACAGTCAGACTCAATCTAGATAAAAGTATATCAAAGAGTTAATATCTCAATCTCTCGATTTGATCTTTACTAAAGTAAATGGAAATCTGCGAGTCTTTATCAAATACTAGAGAGATAAACTTGGATGGTACCAAAGACCAATATCCAAGTGTCAATCAATTTAAATCAACAACCAAAGGTTGGATATTCTAATTGATTGATCTTAACGCACAACCTGTGATATTTCAATTATATAACAAAATATAATGCGGAATAGAAATAACACAGACACCAGAAATTTTGTTAACTAGGAAACTGCAAATGCAGAAAAACCCCGGGACCTAGTCCAGATTGAACACCACACTGTATGAAGCCGCTACAAACAATATCCTACTACAAACTAACTTCGGTCTGGACTGTAGTTGAACCCTAATCAATATCACACTGATTCAAGGTACAGTTGCGCTCCTTACGTCTCTAATCCCAACAGGATACTACGCACTTGATTCCCTTAGCTGATCTCACCCACAACCAAGAGTTGCTACGACCCAAAGTCGAAGACTTTAATAAACAAATCTGTATCACACAGAAAAGTCTATGATGATAGATAAATCTGTCTCCCACAGATAGACCTAAGAGTTTTTTTCCGCCTTTTGATAAAATCAAGGTGAACATGAACCAATTGATAACCCAGACTTATATTCCCGAAGAACAACCAAGAATTATCAATCACCTCACAATAATCTAAATCGTATTGTAGCGAAACTAGAATTGCGGAATCACAAACCATGAGACGAAGATGTTTGTGATTTATTTTTATCTTGCCCTATCGTAGATATAATCTCAAGTCAATTATTCAATTGAACTCGTACGATAGAAAATGGCAAGATCAGATCGCTCAACTAAAAGAGAAGTAGTTTCGTCTGGATTCACAATCCCAATGAAGTCTTTCAGTCGTTAACCTACAGGGTCTCGAGAAGAAACCTAAGGTTAAAGGAGAATCGACTCTAGCAAAATCAACTAGTATCACACAAGAGGTGTGGGGATTAGTTTTTCCAGTTGCTAGATGTCTCCTTTGTATAGTTTTCAAACCAGGGTTTGCAATCAAAGTTACCTTGGTAAAAAAGCATTCAATATTCACCGTTAAATGAAAAACCTGATTTAACCAAGCTAATGTCTATCAACCGTTAGATCGAAACTTAGCTTGTCACACACAAATGAAATGTATTTCATTTAGGTTTGAGTAACCGTACCTAAACATGTACACTTAGTTGGTTCACAAATAGTTAACCAATGGTTAGCCATATGCGTAATTTCATATTAACTGTATTCATCTTCTTCACATAACTAGTTCAAATGACTCATCAGAACTAGTTGAACAGTTTTTCAATTGCTTAGGTATTTATGAATAGACACAATTGAAACAAAATCGGTTTGATTCACTTCAATCAATTCATGAAAAATATATCCACGGTTTGCAAAGATTGCATTCCTTATTGATTTATTGTTTAAGTTCATGATCTTCCGATTTGAGAAATATAACCAGCTTGGGTACGCGTACGGGTACGTGTACCATAGCTACCGGATTTGAGTTTAGAAACTCAGCAGAAATTTTCGGTCGAAAAACTTCCGTGGGTACGCGTACGGGTATGCGTACCTAAGGTGACTGGTTTAACAATTTGCAAACTTACAAACTCAGCAGAAATTTTCGGTTCGAAAACTTCCGCTGGTACGCGTACCCAACCTGTCTCCTTCACCAATAACGTATGCACACACTTGGTTTCCGGCACATGAATTTATACACTAATGTGCGAACACACTATATATGCTTATATCCATATAGTTGGTTACGTAATCTCAACTCTACATTTCAATCATTTAAACATTCTTCTATAATGTTATAATAGTCGTTATTCAAAACTATCATCATCAAAGCTATTTGAAAGATTGAAACGTCATCATGACTTTCGTCACGGGTTAAGATGAAAAGTGGTTAAAGTGAAAGCTTACCAACACATATTTCGAGAAAAAGATAGGCGAGTAAACTCGGCTCGAAATATCAAATGTGTATGTATGAAAACTATCATACTTATACGACCTTGTCTCAAGAGTAGGAGATAGAGTAGATAGACTTTTGAGTGATAGATAAGTTCAAGTCTCCACATACCTTTTAGTCGGATGAAGTTCCACTGGTTCCTTGAGTAGTTTTTCGTCTTCGTAAGATGATCGCCATGGAGTCTGGAGCTCAACTAAACTAAATTGTCCTAAACAAAAACTTAGCTATAAGTAGTCTAGAAATCAAGACATACAGTTTTTACAACTAAAACTTGAAAACATGCTTGAGATAGCAACGCATGCGAGTTCGACCGAGAAATGCTCTAACAATATATATCAAACAAGAGACAATCCTACTCAAAGTGTTCATCAGGATGATGAGGAAAAAACGGAACAATCGGTTCACAGTGAAAGTGATAAATCAGATGACGAGGAGAATGTGACTATGGAAGAACTGAAATCAAAACTTGGAAAAAAAAACAAAAACGAAAGGATGATGGGGAAAAGGTGGAACAGACAGTTCACGTTGAAAGTGATAAATCAGATGAAGAGGAGAATGTGACTATGGAAGAATTGAAAGCAAAACTCGCAAAAAAGAGAGAAGAACGACAGGATGATGGGGGAAAAGTAGAACAGTTGGTTCACAGTGAAAGTGATAAATCAAATGACGAGGAGAATATATATGACTATGGAAGAACTGAAAGAAAAACTCGAAAAAACAAAGAAGAACGAAAAGCTCTAGGGAAACAAAATAAAGAGTTGCTCAGTGAGAATCTTAAAGTCAATGACGAGCAACAGACGAGTTCTGATGGGTCTGAATCACGAACAAGTTGGAGAAGGAATGTGTCAACGAAACCAGGAGATGACCGAAAACAGAGCATCGAAGAAAGGGATATGACAATAGATACAGATTGAATTTACAAAGAAGAATCAGAGAGGCAATCGAAAAAAACCAAGGAGCAGAGTATAATTGATGCAGTGTGGAACGAGCTAAAAAGCATGCGAGCCATGATAGGTAATTCACAAAGCAGCGGACGTGAAATGCAGTTGGAAGAAATCATTGAGGAATAAAAGCGATCGACATTCACTCTTGAGATGTTAAACACTGAATTCCCACTAAAATGCACAGTGCCTTATTTTACAAGCATCTTTGATGGGACAGGAAATGCGGTACAACCCGTTAGATCATACACTCTTTTGATATTATAATGGGGACAGAATGATGCGCTGTTATGCAAGTATTTTACAGCAAGTGTGAAAGAAAAAGCTTTTGAAAATGCAGGGGGTACTTGTTAGAGCATAGCTCGGTTGAACCAACCAAGCATTGGTATGTCAAGTTTGGTTGTCATATTTTAGTGAACCAAAACTCATTTAAAGAGTCGCTTGATTATTTACTAGAGTCAACTTCCTATAGGTTAGCTTGAAAGTATTAGGATATGAGACATTACAAGTATTGCGAAGACTTGAAGAAGTGAAGAAGTAAGGACCTACAACGACAACATCATCCTTCCACTGAGGTTAGTGATATTTGACTTGAACTGTTTCATTCCCTAACGTATCTTTCAAGTCGTGCATATTGAAAACATAACTGTGAAGCGTGAGTGATTACACTCTAGTTAGACGTAGTATTAAGGAATACAATACGAAGTATAACGCTTATCTTTTGAACTTCGTACATAAGACATCGGCATAAGCAGAAAAACCCCGGGACCTTGTCCAGAATTGAATACTTTCAGGATTAAACCGCTATACAAAATCAAAGCAACTTCGTATAGTTGAGACCAAGCAACTAAACCTATAGTTCACCTAGTTCCGTCTGTATTCCCACGCCTCCAACTTGTAATAAGTCACGTTATTGGAACAATTCCTTTGGTTCGTATTCAACAAATCTGTTTTGTATCAACTCTTTTCAACCAAGTGATGTGATTTCGACAAAAGGCTCTTCCGTTTATCTCAATAAACTCCTTTGTCAGGTTCTTAGATCTATCTACTAACAATTACCCAAGTAAACGTCTAGATTTTGCAATTAATACTTTGAATCACAAAGAAACGTATTGATGCCGATCTACTCAAATAATCAATCCAATCTACCACAAGGATAAACTGATTATAGTTGGATCCTCTTTAACCGAAACAAGTATTGTGCACACCAAAGATCCTTGTAAGAGGTGCAACAAGTTTCTAGTTATTGGGAACCGATCCTATGAAAATGTGCAATACGTTTTTAGACACTGGGAACCGATCCTGTGGACATGTGCCCCAAATACAAGTTAGATACCATATATATGTGGGAACCGATCCTATTACCTAGTCAACCAAGTTTTGGTAACTAGCGTGACTAATTCTAGTACCCACATGGAGGTAGAACCGAAACTTATTTTGTTAGAACCGAGAAACCCATGTTTGGTGATTTGATAGGATAATCAATCACATAGTTCTTGGAAGTCATATGAACCAATTCTAAACTTGTTTGGAAGTGTGGCAAATCGGTTCCAAGATTGTAAGTATGAAAAAGGACTTACAAAGTAAAGATGTCGACATACTTTGAACATGTGTAGTAATGCTTATCTTTTATTGTTCAAAGATATTCCATAATAGCTAAAGGAGAATCCCGGATCGAAAATAAATTGAGAATCTTTTAATTAAGGTTTTTAAATTTATATTTGGAAAATAAAAATTAGTAATGTGCATTTACTAATTGGATATTTTCTAAGAGATTTCGGTCATTATTTGGACAGTGCATTTCCAGGAATTATCGAAACCGAATTTGGTAATATATTGCATATCTTGAGAATATTTTCGGTTTTGGAAATTCCTTGGTGTCCAAACATCCTTGGTCTATAAATATTGAAGTTTTCATTTCGAGCAAACTAATCCTCAGAGCCAGCAAAGCTACCTAGTTGTGTTGTTACTGGTGGAGCCGCCTATTCGGAGAGAAAAGTAACCTAATTAGGCGAATTCTCTTACGGCCGCTCGGTTTAAATACTTCTTTGGGATTGAGAAGCTCTATTAGTACCGTTGGTGGGAAACTAGATAATTTCAGTTTATCTTTTGTTTTCGATTGATTTGATTGACTAACGGTTGTTGAACTTTGAATGCACGTAGTTTGTTTATTCTTGAGAATCTTCTCTTCTGATATAAGATTCACTCAAACTAGATCGAAGTTTCGACGGAGATCTTTAGACTGTTTGTATATCTAAAGACTTCTTGTGATAATCCATTGCTAACAAAATCCGTTCTATGTGTGATTGATCACAATAGATTCAAGTTGATTGTGTGTAGGTGTTTATTGTAGATCTAAAAAGATTTGATGACGAAGAAGATTTCTGATTTGTGTTCATAATCTTTGGTGTGCACAATACTTGTTTCGGGTAAAGAGGATACAACTATAATCGGTTTATCTTTGTGATAGATTGGATTGATTAGTTGAGTAGATCGACATCAATACGTTTCTTTGTGATTAAAAATATTGATTGCAAAATCTTTACAGTTACTTTGGTAACTGTTCTTGGATAGATCTAAGGACCTGACAAAGGAGTTTATTGAGATAAACGGAAGAGACTTTTGTTGAACTCATATCACTTGGTTGAAAAGAGTTGTTACCGAACAAATTTGTTGTTCCTTTACTGTTTGGAATACGAACCAAAGGAATTGTTCCAAGTGCATGACTTACCGCAAGTTGGAGGCGCAGGGATACTAACGGAACTAGGTGAACTATAGGTTTAGTTGCTTGGTCTCAACTATACGAAATTTGTTTGATTTTGTATAGCGGCTTAATCCTGAGAGTATTCAATTCTGGACAAGGTCCCGGGGTTTTTCTGCATTTACGGTTTCATCGTTAACAAAATCTTGTTGTGTCATTTACTTTTATTTTCCGCAATTATAATTGTTGTTATTATAATTTAAAGTAAACTACACAAACGTTAATTCCTATTTTACTTGATAGCAATCCTATTATGTATGGTTAAGTCCGAACCTTTTATCAAGTAAACATACTTCCTTGTTGTATTGTCTCGATCTCGTATCCATAGACGATCACACGAAGTGTGAACCGATTAGTTGTATTGTCTCGACTCGGTCCATAGACAATCACTTTCGGAGAAAGGACCTATAGGTGGAAAAGTTTTAGATTGAGGTATATTTGGGTACCCTCATCTTTTCAGTACTAAAATACACCACCACATTTTTCTTAGGCAATCTGTATGGACAAACTCAATATAACTCTAAGTGTTAAATTCAATCAAGGAATAATATCTAGAGTTATATCTCACTCTCTTGCGATTATAACGTTTACAAAAACAAATTCGTGAACCTAATCACAAAGAGATAAATTGGACGGTACCAAAGACCAATGTCCAAGAATCAATGAAGTCGTATCCAACAAACTAGGTAGGATGTATCTACTATGATTGTTGATTGATCAACACACAACCTATGATATTTCAATTATAAAGATAAACAATATAGTGCGGAAAAAGAAATAACACAAACAATAAAAGTTTTGTTAACGAGGAAACCACAAATGCACACAAACCCGGGGACCTAGTCCAGATTGAACACCAAAATGTATTAAGCCGCTATTGTTAGAGCATAGCTCAGTTGAACCCACCAAGCGTTGGTATGTCAAGTTTGGTTGTCATATTTTTGTGAATCAAAACTCATTTAAAGAGTTGCTTGATTATTTACTAGATTCAACTTCGTATAGGTTAGCTTGAAAGTATTAGGATATGAGACATTACAAGTATTACGTGAAGACTTGAAGAATGTGAAGAAGTAAGGAGCTACAACGATGACATCATCCTTCCACTTAAGGTTAGTAATATTTGAATTGAACTGTTTCATTCCCTAACGTATATTTCAAGTCGTGCATATTGAAAACATAACTGCGAAGATGTGAATGATGATACTCTAGTTAGACATAGTATTAAGGAATACAATACGAAGTATAACGCTTATCTTTTGAACTTCATATATAAGACATCGACATAATCGTATGAATGCTATTGTGCTTATGTATGGGTATGAGGTGAATATTTCGTTCTTTGGAAACGATGTTTTTACATTTGTTTAAAGGAAGTACAACTCATAAACTTGTTTTATGAATTGAATGGGAAATCGCTAGGCTTATTGGTATTGTTATTCGTTGCAAATATTTTTGAATTACCAATATGTGTGTTTAGTATAACCGCTCATGACTTGCTTATGTTCTTGGTAAAACTATTCACAAGGCCTGACTTTTGTATTGGTATGACTTTTATTAGTGAAACCGATCTTAAGTAATCACCTGAAATGGTATGATCGATTTGTTGTAATTGGTATGACCAACTCTAGGCAAAGGGGAACCGATCCTCGTAAGAGGTGCAACCGATCACAAAATGATAATCGATCCTTGTAAGAGGTGCAACAAGTTTCTAGTTATTGGGAACCGATCCTATGAACATGTGCAACACGTTTTTAGACACTGGGAACCGATCCTATGGACATGTGCACCAAATACAAGTTAGATACCATATATATGTGGGAACAGATCTTAGTACCTAGTCAACCAAGTTTTGGTAACTAGCGTGACTAATTCTAGTACCCACATGGAGGTAGAACCGAAACTTGTTTTGGCAGAACCGTGAAACTCATGTTTGGTGATTTGATAGGATAATCAATCACGTAGTTTTTGGAAGTCAGATGAACCAATTCTAAACTTGTTTGGAAGTGTGGCAAATTGGTTCCAAGATTGTAAGTATGAAAAAGGACTTACAAAGTAAAGATGTCGAAATACTTTGAACATGTGCAATAACGCTTATCTTTTATTGTTCAAAGATATTCCTTAATAGCTAAAGGAGAATCCCGGATCGAAAATAAATTGAGAATCTTTTAATTAAGGTTTTTAATTTTATATTTCGAAAATAAAAATTAGTAATGTGTATTTACTAATTGGAGATTTTCTAAGAGATTTCGGTCAATATTTGGACAGTGCATTTCCAGGAATTATGGAAACCGAATTTGGTAATATATTGCATATCTTGAGAATATTTTCGGTTTTGGAAATTCCTTGGTGTCCAAACTTCCTTGGTCTATAAATATTGAAGTTTTCATTTCGAGCAAACTAATCCTCAGAGCCAGCAAAACTACCTAGTTGTGTTGTTACAGGTGGAGCCGCCTATTCGGAGAGGAAAGTAACCTAATTAGGCGAAATCTCTTACGGCCGCTCGGTTTAAAGACTTCTTTGGGATTGAGAAGCTCTATTAGTACCGTTGGTGGGAAACTAGATAATTGCAGTTTATCTTTTGTTTGCGATTGATTTGATTGACTAACGGTTGTTGAACTTTGATTGCACCTAGTTTGTTTATGCTTGAGAATCTTCTCTTATGATATAAGATTCACTCAAACTAGATCGATGTTTCGACGGGGATCTTTAGACTGTTTGAAGATCTTAAGACGTCTTGTGATAATCCATTGCTAACAGACTCCGTTCTGTGTCTGATTGATCACAAGAGATTCAAGTTGATTGTGTGTAGGTGTTTATTGAAGATCTAAAAGAGTTGAAGACGAAGAAGATTTCTGATTTGGGTTCATAATCTTTGCTGTGCACACTACTTGTTTCGGGTAAAGAGGATCCAACTATAATCGGTTTATCTTTGTGATAGATTGGATTGATTACTTGAGTAGATCGACATCAATACGTTTCTTTGTGATTAAAAGTATTGATTGCAAAATATTTACAATTACTTTGGTAATTGCTATTGGATAGATCTAAGGACCTGACAATGGAATTTATTGAGATAAACGGAAGAGCCTTTTTTCGAACTCATATCACTTGGTTGAAAAGAGTTGTTATCGAACATATTTGTTGTTCCTTTACTGATTGGAATACGAACCAAAAGAATTGTTCCAAGTGCGTGACTTACCGCAAGTTGGAGGCGCAGGGATACTAACGGAACTAGGTGAACTATAGGTTTAGTTGCTTGGTCTCAACTATACGAAGTTTGTTTGATTTTTATAGCGGCTTAATCCTGAGAGTATTCAATTCTGGACAAGGTCCCGGGGTTTTTATGCATTTGCGGTTTCCTCGTTAACAAAATATTGTCGTGTCATTTACTTTTATTTTCCGTAATTATAATTGTTGTTATTATAATTTAAAGTAAACTACACAAACGTTAATTCCTATTTTACTTGATAGCAATCCTATTCTGTATGGTTAAGTCCGAACCTTTTATCAAGTAAACATACTTCCTTGTTGTATTCTCTCGATCTCGTATCCATAGACGATCACACGAAGTGTGAACCGATTAGTTGTATTGTCTCGACTAGGTCCATAGACAATCACTTTCCGAGAAAGGACTTATAGGTGGAAAAGTTTTAGATTGAAGTATATTTGGGTACCCTCGTCTTTTCAGCTATAGACACTGGCCTACTACCAATTAACTTCGGACATGAATGTAGTTGATCCCTAAAAGGTAACCCACCGATTAAGGTACAGTCGCGCTCTTTACGCCTCTTGAATCCCAGCAGGGCTCCACACAATTGGTTCCCTAGCTGATATTACCCCAATTAAGAGTTGTTTCAAATCAATTGAAGACTTTAAACCAAATCTTCCTCCCACATATTAAGCTTATATATGATTTCTTTTTACAATCAAATAGTTTGATCAAAGGTGTGGAAATCGATAGCAATAGACAAAGTCTAGCTAACCTCGCTCAAAATCAGGACTAATTATGCAACCTGTAGTGCAACCTAGATTATTATTCACCTCACAAGTATAAAACTCGTGGAATCAACAAAATTTGAGACAAAGAGAACTTTGATGATTTCTATCAATCTTAACCAAGTGAGTTTTTAGAGCATTGCTCGGTAGAACTCGCATGTGTTTCTATCTCAAACATGTTTGTCAATGTTAGTGATCAAAACTATAAGTCTTGATTTCTAGCCTATATAGCTAAAGGTCTCAGACTAGGATAGAAAGTGTAGTTGAGCTGAAGACTCCATGACAATAATCATATAAGACGAAGGACTACTCAAGTACCTGGTGGATCTTCATCGACTAAAAGGTATGTGGAGACTTGAAATTATCTGTCACTCAAAAGTCTATCTACTCTATCTCCTACTCTTGAGACAAAAGTCATGTTGATATATAGACTTTCATCATACATAATTGCTATTTCGAGCCGAGTGTAACTCGCCTATCTATTTCTCGAAATATGTGTTGGTAAGCTTTTGCTTTAGCCAAATTCATCTTTACCTAGTGACGAATATCATGTTATGTTTCAATTACTTTGGAAATTGCTTTGACGAAAATTGGTCTGTGAATAACGGCTATATAACGTCCTCTGAGAATGTTTCAATGATTGAAATGAGAGTTTAGATTACATAACCATTGGTAAGATATAAACATTGTTGTGGAAACACATGTATGTATAAGTCCTTATTCCTTGAACCAAAGTTTGCGAACTTTGTTGATCAAGAGAAACGAAATGTGGCGTGAGCAAGTCCGCGAAGTTCTCGACCCGAGAATTTCTGTTGGAGTTTGTGAATTCCTTCCGTGAGCTTAATTTCGCGAACTTGAGCAGGTTATATCTAAAATCGGTTGTTCTTGAACTCATGTTTATATAAACTAAGGGATGCTTTTGCAAACCGTGGCTATAAAGTTCATGAACCGATTCGAGTGAATCAAACCGTTTTTTGCTTCGATTGTGTCTTGTGTAGTTACATAAGATCTAACCAATTGAACAACTCTCTAACTAGTCCATTTGAGTCATTTGAACTAGTTATGGTGGAGAAGAATATGGTGGATATGAAAGTGATCATATGGCTAACCATTTGGTTAACTATTTTTGAACTAACAAATGTTAATGTTTGGGAACGACTACATAAACCCAAAATTGGAAATTTCATTTGTGTGTAACAAGCTAAGTTTTCGATCAAACGGTTGAGAAATATTAGCTTGAATCTAATCAGGTTTTCATCTAACAGTGAATATTGAATGCTTTGTTACCAAGCTAACATTGATTGCAAACCCTGATTTGAAAGACTATATAAGGGAGAACTCTAGCAACTGGGAAACCTAATCCCCACACCTTACGTGTGATACTAGTTGCATATCTAGAGTCGATTATCCTTTAACTTTTGGTTTCTTCTTCTAAAACCAGATTAACGACTTCAAGACTTCATTGGATTGTGAAGCCAGACAGATACTACTTTTCTTGTAGTTGTGTGATCTGATCTTGCATCTTCTATCATTACGAGTATGATTGTAATAATTGGATCGGGATTTATATCTCCGATAGGCAAGATAGAAAAATAATCACAAACACTTCGTCTCATCGTTTATGATTCCACAATATCTTTTCGCTGCGTCGATTAGGATTATTGTGAGGTAATTGATAATACTAGGCTGTTCTTCGGGAATATAAGTCTGAATTATCAATTGGTTCCTATTCACCTTGATTTATCAAAAGACGGAACAAAACTCATAGGTATATTCGTGGGAGACGGATTTATCTATCACCGTAGACTTTTCTGTGTGATACAGATTTGTTTATTAAAGTCTTCGACTTTGGGTCGTAGTAACTCTTAGTTGTGGGTGAGGTCAGCTAAGGGAATCAATTACGTAGCATCCTGGTGGGATCAGAGACGTAGGAGCATAACTATACCTTGGATCAGTGTGAGATTGATTGGGGTTCAACTATAGTCCAGACTGAAGTTAGTTTGGAGTAGGCTAGTGTCTGTAGCGGCTTAATACAGTGTGTGTTCAATCTTGACTAGGTCCCGGGGTTTTTCTGCATTTGCTGTTTCCTCGTTAACAAAATTCTGGTGTCTCTGTTATTTCTTTTCGGCATTATGTTTTGTTATATAATTGAAATATCACAGGTTGTGCGTTGTTCAATCAATTAGAATATCCGACCTTTTGGTTATTGATTTAAATTGATTGATACTTGGATATTGGTCTTTGGTACCATCCAAGTTATCTCTCTAGTATTTGATAAAGACTCGCAAATTTCTATTTGATTGAGTATATATCAAATCGAGAGATTGAGATATAAACTCTTTGATATACTTTTTATCTAGATTGAGTATGACTGTCTAGTTGATTCTCTAGAAAGTATATTGGAGTTTGTCCATGCAGATTGCTAAGCGAAATATTGGGTGTGGTTGTTGTACCCCCACTTTTTCAATTGGTATCAGAGCAGTCAAACACGTTTAAGACCTTACAAGTTTGTGTTTGTGGCAATTTGACTCTATGGACAAGATTACTATCTCGGATAACGCAATATCGGTTCGGAGACTCTCCCGTGAGCTTCAATGTACTGAAACTTCTGAGAAAAACTCTATCTTCTGTTCCTTGACTGAATCTGCATTCGACTGGGAAAAAACTCTTGATGAGAAGTTGGATGAACTGTCAGATGACAGTGATTCAGAATAAGGATAAAGTATCGATGAGGAATTCTTTCAATATATCAAGCTGTTTGACCATGATTTGAAAGAAAATAAGTCAACACCTTGCTTGAGTAAGTACATGACTCCTCTTTGTCAAGAAAACAGAAAATTGAGAAAACTCTTTAAAGGATATGATGGAGGATGTAATCTCCTAAAATCTATCGTTAAAGATCGTGAAGAAGATGTACGCACAAAAAGGTCTGAATGTGATAATCTTCTCCGAAATCTCTTTATGTTGAAAGAAAGACTTGCAGAAGCTGAAGCAAGATATGACTCTCAACAAAAATGTTTTGATGGCAAAGAACTCAGTCATCTTTCCAAAGAAAAATCCTTGGAGACTGACCTTGCAACTGCTCTTGATAAAGTAAAATCACTAGAAGAGAGTCTGAGAAGATTCAATTCCACCTCTACAAAATTGTCTTCTATGATTGGAGCATGTAAAGAACATCGTGATACACGTGGTCTAGGATATAAAGGTATAGATGCTCCAAAGACTAGTAAGATCAATTTTGTTAAAGCTATTGATAATTTTTCATGTGAAAAAACTTTCGCAGCTGGTGATATCGCTAAAAACAAGGATTCTACTTCTTTCAAATCTACTCACACGAGAACGGTTAAGAATAATTCCTTTAACTGCTATTACTATGGGAATAAAGGACATTCTGAGCGAAGATGTCGTTTTCATTTGAGGAATGAAAAACTTCACAACATGCTTGCATGGATGTCCAAAGAAGTCATCAAACCTGTTCCTCACATTGTTGGAGTAAAAGGCACTTTCGACAATCAAAAAAAATACTATGCTAAGTATTTTCTTAATCATGCCTTTGAAACGAAAAGTGGTAGAAGGAAGAACGGAAAAAGAGTAAATGACTTCTTAAATTAATCTGAAAAGGGGAAAAGACATAGGAGAAAGAAAGAAAATCCGTGTTTCTTGCCACTGTCTGAAGAAGGACGCAAATCCAAGAGTTCAGCTCTATATTGCTTACATATCAATAATCGAGTCTCAGAACTTAAGTTAAGCATAAACAGACTCAAATGGGGCATCAAAAAAACATGTAAAACAATTGACTCAGGTACTCCTAGTTCCTCTCTTAATAAAACTCCTTCAACTTTGTCATGTGATTTGTCTCTAAATCCTTTTGAAGAAGAAAAAGAAGAAGTCAAATTGATGAGCAAAATGCTCATCTTAATACACCATGACTGCTCACTACAACATCCCTCTTTTAATTTAAGAAGGATGCTCATAGTTCTCAAGAAGTGTCTTGAGAAGTGCTGTCAAGGTTGTGTGTACTCTTTTATTTTCCTGTTAATCTTTAGAATCTGTTGAGCTTCGCTCCAGTTCTTTCTCTTGTAGATAATCATGATTCTTTATCCTTGAGAATTTTTCCTAATTGCGTGTACTTCCTTCAAATAGTTGGTTCTCAACTATTAGTCTTGACTTTTGAACTCCATTCTCCTTCCCTTTGGTCACATCTTAAGGCCGTGACCACCAGTTCACGAACTCCTGGCCCACATGAACGTGTACAAGTTATCCTAGGGTTTTTCCATGGAACTTATTTATATACTTGGGTATCATCCCTTGTTACACTGTTATGAAAGGTCAAAAGTTTCTACCAATCTTTGGTGTGCACAATGAATGGAGGAAACGAAGATGATGAAGCCAAGAAAGGGAAAACTGTCGAGTTTCATGAGAATCCTATTTTCATAACATGCCTTCATGCTATTGATCATGAAAACAAACTACCAGTTCAGATTTTATCACAACTGGTAGGAAATCTACTTCAAGATTTTGAAGTCGTTCGTGAACAACTCGGAATCGCAACAAGGAATATTGATTTTTTGAAAAACGAACTGAAGAAAGCAACTGATGAGCTCGTCCATGGTCAATCTGTGGTTGCTAACCAGATCTAGTGTTTTTCAGATCATGTTCTCTATAGGAGTTTATTAAGTCTAGTAAATCTTCTATTTTCTTGTTTTTATTATAAGAATAACTAGAGTTTGGAATGGCCATTATTGTGATTACACATAGCTATGTCCAACGTTTTCTTCTTCATGTTTTTAGATTTATTGGTTTAAATTCTAAATTTGTTTGGAAGATGATATTTGCAGTATTAATCTTTATGGTTTTATATATTGCAAATTTGTTATGGGATATGTGTATTTGCGTCCGTGAACTATGACTATCCCATACCTTGTCAAAAGTAAAATCTTTAGTATGTCGATATGCATGTATTGATAAAAGAATGAATACTATTATGTCAATTGTTGATGGAAGATAGGTTAAAATCTTTTGTTTGCAAGGATTATGTCTATTAAATATCGTTATGCGAATAGTGATGGAATAGAATGAATCCTTGTGTATTCCGCAGTAATTGATCTTCCCTAATCCATATTTTATGTATTACTGTGAGACTCCATAAAGTGTCTTATGTTGAGCATTGAACGACCAAGTTGATTATTTTCATGATTAACTATGTTGTTGTTCCATAAGGTACTTTATGTCGAGCATGTTCAACTAAATTAATCATCTTGTTTGGTTATTTAGTTGTTGCTCCGTAGGTTTTCTTATGTCGAGCACGACCAATTAAATTGATTAATTTTGTGATTAGTTTGATTGTGTATTTCGATTAGATTAATTATGGGTTCTCTTGTGATTAATCTAATTGTATATTTTGAGTCTCCATAAGTTCACTTATGTTGAGCATTTTCCGATTAAATTAATCATGGGTTCTCTTGTGGTTAGTTTAATTGAATATTTTTGGATTCAAATTCATACTTGTATGTGATTTGTTATGTCCAAAGAAATCATTCTTTTCTTTCGAAATTAAGGTTGCTCTTGTTGTTCTTTGGGGAATGACATTTTATGGGGGAGAGTTCTTTTGATCTTGTGCTTAATTGCAAATCTTTGTGGGGAGTGAGGCTGTGGAATATTATAGGGGTTATCTTATATCTTTACAAGCTCCTTGATGAATGCATTTAGCTTCGTCTTTATGATTGCATCTAAATAAGATAATATACTTTTGCTTTCTTTTGGTGAAGAAATGTCTCTTTCGGAAATTTCATTAGGATCCCGTTCTTGTACCTTTGCCAATTTTATTTATAAAAAGGGGGAGAATTAATATGTAGTTCACACTACAAATACATATGGTTTTCGGATCATTATGTAAGGGGGAGTGGTTTCCATGTGAGATGGAGTATTGACTAAGGGGGAGTGATACATATCACCATAGTATTGTTGTTGAAGTTGTGATACAATTGGACTTGAACGCTGTGTAATGATACTGTGACACTGTATAACAATGATTGAGGATTATTGTTTTCTTGTTGTTATAGCTACGTATTTTCAACAACGATGATACTAAACTTACAACCTTTGGGATCATTGGAGTACTTGGAAGTGACGAAGATTTCGAGTAATGTTGAAGATTAGGCATGTGGAATAGGAGCTACCAAAGTTAATTTATTTATTTACTTGTATTCCATATGTATTAATAGTTTTGTCACTAAAATTGACAAAGGGGGAGATTGTTAGAGCATTGCTCGGTCGAACTCGCATGTGTTGCTATCTCAAGCATGTTTTTCAATGTTAGTGATCCAAACTATAAGTCTTGATTTCTAGCATATATAGCTAAAGGTCTCGGACTAGGATAGAAAGTGTAGTTGAGCTCAAGACTCCATGGCAATCATCATACAAGACGAAGGACTACTCAAGGAACTGGTGGATCTTCATCGACTAAAAGGTATGTGGAGACTTGAACTTATCAGTCACTCAAAATTCTATCTACTCTATCACCTACTCTTGAGACAAAATTCGTGTTGATATATAGACTTTCATTATACACATTTGCTATTTCGAGTCGAGTGTAACTCGCCTATCTATTTCTCGAAATATGTGTTGGTAAGCTTTCGCTTTATGCAAATTCATCTTTACCTAGTGACGAATGTCATGTTATGTTTCAATCACTTTGGAAATTGCTCTGACGAAAAATGGTTCTGTGAATAACGGTTATATAACGTCCTCTGAGAATGTTTCAATGATTGAAATGAGAGTTTAGATTACATAACCATTGGTAGGATATAAACATTGTTGTGGAAACAAATGTATGTATATGTCCTTATTCCTTGAACCAAAGTTTGCGAACTTTGTTGATCAAGAGAAACGGAATGTGGCGTGAGCCAAGTCCGCGAACTGGCGGAAGTTCTCAACCCAAGAATTTCTGCTGGAGTTTGTGAACTCCTTGCGTGAGGTTAAGTCCGCGAACCCAGTCCACGAACTTGAGCATGTTATATCTAAAATCGGTTGTTCTTGAACTTATGTTTATATAAACTAAGGGATGCTTTTGCAAACCGTGGATATAAATTTCATGAACCGATTCGAGTGAATCAAACCTTTTTTTCTTTGATTGTGTCTTGTGTAGTTACACAAGATCTAACCAATTGAACAACTCTCTAACTAGTTCATTTGAGCCATTTTTACTAGTTATGGTGAAGAAGAATATGGTGGATGTGAAAGTGATCATATGGCTAACCATTTGGTTAACTATTGTTGAACCAACAAATGTTAATGTTTGGGAACGGCTACATAAACCCAAAATTTGACATTTCATTTGTATGTAACAAGCTAAGTTTTCGATCCAACGGTTGAGAAATATTAGCTTGAATCTAATCAGGTTTTCATCTAACGGTGAATATTGAATGCTTTGTTACCAAGCTAACATTGTTTGCGAACCCTGATTTGAAAGACTATATAAGGGAGAACTCTAGCAACTGGGAAACCTAATCCCCACACCGTACGTGTGATACTAGTTGCATAGCTAGAGTCGATTCTCCTCTAACCTTTGGTTTCTTCTTCTAAAACCAGGTTAACGACTTAAAGACTTCATTGGGATTGTGAAGCCAGAACGATACTACTTTTCTTGTAGTTGTGTGATCTGATCTTCCATCTTCTACCGTTACGAGTACGATTGTAATAATTGGCTCGAGATTTATATCTCGGATAGGCAAGATAGAAAAGTAATCACAAACACTTCGTCTCATCGTTTGTGATTCCAAAATATATTTTTTCGCTGCGTCGATTAGGATTATTGTGAGGTGATTGATAATACTAGGCTGTTCTTCGGGAATATAAGTCTGGATTATCAATTGGTTCCTGTTCACCTTGATTTATCAAAAGACGGAACAAAACTCATAGGTATATTCGTGGGAGACGGATTTATCTATCACCCTAGACTTTTCTGTGTGATACAGATTTGTTTATTAAAGTCTTCGACTTTGGTTCGTAGCAACTCTTAGTTGTGGGTGAGATCAGCTAAGGGAATCAACTACGTAACTTCCTGTTGGGATCAGAGACGTATGAGCATAACTGATACATGTGTATCTTCCTTTCCCCGGGAACTAGTGATCCTCAATACGAATTGAGGATATAATCTTCTATTAGGAAGGATTCCTTGTTTAGGATAAATTCCTAGTTAGGGAAGAGTTTTGTTTTAAGCAATACTCTTAGTTTAGGTAATATACCTAGAAAAGGAATTAGCCCTACAAAAGGAAATAGTTCCTAGAAGGTTTGGGAAACCAAACCGAAAGCTATAAATAGAGATGTTTATCTCATAGTTAAGACATCTAGTTAGTGTGTTCTTGATATAGACGCACCTATACAGAATACTAGGCACAAAAAACCTAGAGAAAGCTTGGAACAGTACTTGTGCAATCTTAGTAAACAATTTAAGGTTAATCCACTGTTAGAGAAGATTGTGAGCATAACAAAGAGAGAATTATAATAATTTTTTTGTTCATAATCTAGAGAGGATATTTTCTTCGAATTACTACTTGTGTTCTGTTTTCTAGTTTTCGTCTATTATTATTCTGAATTCCGCCTTTATAATAATAGTCACCAAGGTACAGAGATCAATACATAACAAGTTGGCATCATGAGCAAGGTTAGTTTCTAGGGTAAATCCCTGTGGTTTATGGTTTTCAGTAGATCTCTCTACATAAATCTTGGTGAGGTACTTGAGAAGCTAGAAGACGTTAAGACAACAAGGGGATCAAGGATGACAAAGTCAGATGATGATCCTAAGGAAGGCGAACCACAAACTATGGAAGAAAAGGTGGCTACTGGTGGGCCCGGAGGAGTGTATAAAAATGAAGCGAAGTAGAAACGCGGGCCTACAGTAATACCGCAAGTGCACGGTCGTCGGTTGTAGCTCGTGCAAGTACGGGTCGATCCACAGAGACTGGGTGTGTTTGAAGTGTTCTAGCTAATTTGGGCTCCTAAATTGCTATTGGGCTATGAAGCCTTTTGGTCTTGTAGTGCACTACGCTTTGGCCTTAAACTTAGGCTTGGGCTCAGTGAACTGAAATTAGCCTTGAAGGCACTGGGCTTTCACAAAACTTAGGCTTGGGCTCAGTGAACTGAAATTAGCCTTGAAGGCACTGGGCTTTCACAGTGAATTGGGCCTTAGCTTTTTGGAATGAGCTGAGCTTTGGGCTCAGTTGGATGGGCCTTGTGATTAAACCTGGGCTTTTAGCCTTTGGTTTCACTGAATTGAACTTGGGCTTTGTAACTTATGAGCTTTGGAGCATCAGCAGACAGGGAACAGGCAGCAGCAGTGGAGCAGAAGCACAAGGCAGTGAATGCAGCAGGAACAAGGAGAACAAGAATTGCTGCCTTGCACAGCAGCAGCACTGCAAAGAGGAATGAAAGCAGCAGAACAAGCAATGCAGCAAAGAGGAAGGAAAGCAGCAGCACTGCAAGTGCACAGTGCAGTGCAGGGGAAGAAAACAGTGCAATGCAGCATTGCAATGCAGCAAGGCAAGTGCACAACAGCAGTGCAAGGCAAGTGCAAGAGAGGCAACAACAGGGCAAAACAAGGCAATGAAGAACAGAGGCAGTTAACAGGAAAGACAATGGAGAAAATTTACAAGACAATGACTAAACAAGCAGAGAACAATGCAAATGAACCAAGGCCTAAGCCAAGGGCAAGGGAGATGGTGAAACTGAAATGGTGACAATGCAAGGCCAAGGGAAGAATACAGGCAAACAAATAGAATGGGAAGAGAATTAGCTTGCTATGAGCACTAATTTCTCCCAATGCTCAATCAACACATTGCATCCTAAGCATACAAAAATGGAATGGCAAGATAATCAGCTTGCTATGAGCACTGATTTCTTCCATTACTCAATCAATTCAGTGCTTCAAAGGTATCTAGACTAGCATTCCATCAAACTAACAGTGAATTAAACATATAAACAACACACATTAACAGGAAAATCACAACATTTAACAGAACACATGATTAAACAGGAGCACAAATTTTAACAGAACAATTTTAACAGAACTTGAAAGTCCTGGACACTGGCTAGTCCAGCATGACTTTACAACAACACCCACAATTCCCTTTTATACCCAATACATCAAATTAGGGTTATCACCCATTTTCCCAAAATCCCAAAATAAAACAGTACAATTAGGTTTACTGTTTTTTCTAATGTCATGGGTCTAATTGAGCCCATTTCCCTACTCTAATCCTCTCCTGGTACGGTCCCAACATGAATTAGGGTTTCTAGAAAAACCCCCAAATTACAGAGAAATTAGGGCTTGAAATTAAACTCACCTAACATGTGATTTGACGAGTCTTCTTTCGACCCATTCTTCTCCTCAGTCTCCTGCTCCTCTCCATGTCTTCAATTGCGTCTTATAGCCTCACCTAGTTTATTGATTTATCACCTAGGGTTTCAGTGGTGAAAAATCAATAAGTTAGATGGCTATAGAGGTAGGGGAGGTTCTGATGATGTTGGTGAAGAAGTGATGGTGTTGCAGAGGTGAGGTGGTGGCTGGAAATGGTCGGGGAAGGTGGTGGCAGAGAGGTGGCTCTGCAAATGTCGGGGAAGAAGGAGCTCAGTTGATTTTGGGAGAAGGGATGCGTTTGTTTAGGGTGTAGGTGTTCGGTCGCTAGGGTGTGAGGCGGGATCATATGAAGTTGATGCGCAGCGAGGAGATCCGTTGGATAATCAGTTACTAATTGAATCGAACGGCACGATGTAAACAAGCTCTGAGCGACCGTTGGATTAGGTGATACAACGAAGCTGACGGCTCCAGATGGGGTTAGGTGCTGTAGTGTAAGGCGGAGATATCAAACTTTGATGAACAGCAAGGGAGCAACCGTTGGATTCAACTACCATCTAATCTGAAGGCTTGGAATTTCAGCGCTGTGGTGCTTGTCAGAGACTTCAGATTTTGATGCTCTATGAAGGAGCGACCATCGGATGATGAAATGGATCCGATCTAACGGCTGAGAATGGAGGCGGGTATGGATATAGAAAATGGGTTTGGGTAACGGTTTTGGGCCTTGGGTATGCCAAGCCCATATCTTCTTTAAGAACAATTCTTCCTTCTTGAGCCCATTCCTAGCTTTTTGGACGTGCGCTCCATTCTTTGCGGCTTCCTTGCGTAATTTCTTCCGGCTTTTCACTACTTTTCTGCTCTTTTCCGCTCTGCTATTCATCCAAACTTTATTTATTACCTAAAAATGCAAAATTAAGTAAGAAAAATATTTATTCTTGAAAACAATGAAAATACAGAATATGGGATAAAATGTAGAATTAATGCATAAAAGATGAGTTAAATGCCAACAAAAAGGGATAAATATATACAATATTTGGCACTCATCAGCTACGCTGCAAACATACATGAAGCCTATTCAAGTTACCCTTCAGGAATTGAGTGAATGTATTCGTTCTCATACACCTAAGAAGGAGACAAAGAAAAAGGTTACACCTTCACCTGCAGCTTCGGAAAAAGATGATTCGGAAGAAGACGAGTCGAAAGGAGAAGAAGAAGAAGAAGATGAGGATAAAAAGGACGAGAGAGAGATTCCTAAAGGTCCTACAACAACTAAACCTCATGGTAAGAATATGAAAATTGATTTTCGTGTTGATATTCCACTTTACTATGGGAGTGTCGATATAAAAAAATTGGATGATTGGATTGAACGTCTAGAGACGTATTTCTCTTTCTTTGAATATGGTTCAAAGGAAAAGATAGATTTTGCGGCATTGAAGCTACAAAAGCATGCTCTAACCTGGTGGAAAGCTTATCAAAGACAAAACCTAGGTAAGAGAGTAATGTCGTGGAAAAGATTCAAGGCAGATGTATGGAACACAGTTTTATCCAGTTGGCTACCTTGAGGAGAGATAGTTCAAGTGGTACAACTTGAAGTAGACTTACAACCAAACCGTGCAGGAATATACTACAAAATTTCAAAATCAATCTATGGTTTTGGATTTAGACTTGGAAGATCATGCTATCTATATGAAGTATATTTCCGGGTTCCATGAGTATATACGGAAGGAGTTGAAGATGTTTTTGGTGAAGCAAGTATAAAACCTAATGCTATTGAAGGCAGGCTGAAGAAAACTGATGTTGAGGGAAATGTCAAGGGAAAGTCTGGAAGTTTCGTCGCTAAAGGAGATGAAAGGAGCAAAGAGAAAGGGAAGTCTAACAATCAAGAAGGTTTAGTTTGTAGACATTGCAAACGAACATGGCATGATGTTGATAAGTGTTGGATGAAGTATCCTAATCTAAAACCAAAAGGGTTGCAGAAGAAAGAAGCCATGATAGCAACACTAGTCGCACAAGCTCCAAAAGAAGTCCAAGGACTAAAATAACCTATTCCAAAGCTCTCTCTAATGACAGGTGGCGCAGAAGAACTTACAAAAGACGATCCTAAGGAACGACTCTTCACGGTTAAGATGCAGGTTAAGAAAACACTAATATATGTTGTTATTGACCCGGGAAGTCAGAAAAATTTACTTTCACATTCTTTGGTAAAAAAGTTGGGTTTGAAGACTTTCAAACATCCAAAACCCTATCCTTTAGGGTGGCTTCAAAAGGAAGGTGGGTTACAGATTGCAGAACAGTGCACGTTCAAGTTTGCTTTTGATGAGTCATACATTGACGAGGTTACATGGGACGTGGTTTCATTGGATGTTTGTCAAGTTGTACTTGGTAGTCCTTACTTGTGGGATCGAGATGCGGTTTTACATAGGAGGGAGCAGAAGTATACCTTTACCAAAGATGGGAAAGCTTTTGTAATACGATCTATTAACTCTCCTCTTGAGGGAGCACGCTTAATTACAGCCACTCAGGTTAAGCGGTTGGTGAATGCTAGTACAAAGTTCATTCTCCTTGTGATCCATTCTCTTGACGAGAATTCAAGTAGAGTTAGTTTGGAATACATACCAAACAACAAGAAGAAGACATAAGAAGGTTAAGTATGTTTGAACCACCATTACTAGATGATAATGGAGATGATAAGATGATCTTGCCACATGCGGAAGACTTGTGGTTTGATAGAGAAGAATCACTCGAAGAAGATTGCATTATGGAGCGAAGAGCGACAGAGACACGCCAGGAAGAGAGTGAGACTTTCCTAAGTAGATGTCAAAGTCAAGTTCCCGGTAAGGAGAGATGGTTCAGCAGGGTAAAAGGAACTCACGAATTCCATAACCTACAAATATAACTTTCACAGGAGTTTAAGTTCTTGAGGGGGGGCGCATGATACATGTGTATCTTCCTTTCCCCGGGAACTAGTGATCCTCAAGACGAATTGAGGATAAAATCCTATATTAGGAAGGATTCCTTATTTAGGATAAATTCCTAGTTAGGGAAGAGTTTTGTTTTACGCAATACTCTTAGTTTAGGTAATATACCTAGAAAAGGAATTAGTCCTACAAAAGGAAATAGTTCCTAGAAGGTTTGGGAAACCAAACCGAAATCTATAAATAGAGATGTTTATCTCATAGCTAACACATCTAGTTATTGTGTTCTTGATATAGATGCACCTACACAGAATACTAGGCACATAAAACCTAGAGAAAGCTTAGAACAGTACTTGTGCAAGCTTAGCAAACAGTTTAAGGTTAATCCGCTGTTAGAGAAGATTGTGAGCGTAACAAAGAGAGAATTGTAATCGTTTTCTTATTCATAATCTAGAGAAGATATTTTCTTCGAATTACTACTTGTGTTCTATTTTCTAGTTTTCGTCTATTATTATTCTGAATTCCGCCTTTATAATAATAGTCACCAAGGTACAGAGAACAATGCGTATCAATAACTGTACCTTGGATCAGTGTGAGATTGATTGGGGTTCAACTACAGTCCAGACCGAAGTTAGTTTGGAGTAGGCTAGTGTCTGTAGCGGCTAAATATAGTGTGTGTTCAATATGGACTAGGTCCCGGGGTTTTTCTGCATTTGCGATTTCCTCGTTAACAGAATTCTGGTGTCTGTGTTATTTCTTTTCGGCATTATATTTTGTTATATAATTGAAATATCACAGGTTGTGCGTTGTTCAATCAATTAGAATATCCGACCTTTTGGTTGTTGATTTAAATGGATTTATACTTGGATATTGGTCTTTGGTACCATCCAAGTTAGATTTCTAGTATTTGATAAAGACTCGCAGATTTCTATTTGCTTGAGTATATATCAAATCGAGAGATTGAGATATAAACTCTTTGATATACTTTCTATCTAGATTGAGTCTGACTGTCTAGTTGATTCTCTAGAAAGTATATTGGAGTTTGTCCATACAAATTTCTAAGCGAAATATTGGGTGTGGTTGTTGTACCCCCACTTTTTCATGAGTATCTAAACAATCGATCAAGATCAGGATACACGAGTTATCAAGGAAAGATAACTGGACCTGGCTTCACGAATCCCTATAAAGACTTTGTAGTTACTAAATCCTAAAAGGGTTAGGAAGATGACGACTCTAGATACAAGTAGGACACACCAAAAAGTAGTGTCAAGATTCAAATATCTCGGTTGCTTGAGTTTCCCCTTTATAGACATTCAAAGCATAGGTTTCTTTAGGTTTAAGCTAAGATAGCTTTGGAACCAAACAGTAGAGTTTGATTTCCATCAAAGTATTTGGATCATGTACACTATAATAAGTTGCAGGATATCTATCATAGTTTATAAGAATAACATATCATGGTCCACCATAACCAATATAATTTCCAATAGAGAAGCTAGGTAGTTTGCGATTTTTTTCTTTATCGATGATGTTATGTCGAAGAATTGTTTGGTAGTATACACCATTTAAAAGTAGCACAAAAGGATCCCAACGAAGGAAAAAAAAACACCCATACAACCTAGCTAGGAAAACTAATAAGAAAATAATTACTTCCAACCAACAATGACCATCGGAGAATCATACTATAGCAAGTCCCGTTGCACTTTTAGCCTAATTGAAGGGTTTGGATTTTGACATCCCTAATTAATAACATCCTCAATACGTGTATATTTAGTATTAATTATCTTAGTAATTTTCTCTTTTCAAACAATATACACGAGAGCTGCTGGAATTCTTCTCCAAAGATGTTTACCAGGAGTAGAAATGCGGTGGCGATTCCATATAGCAATAAGAGCACTAACTGTCATCGTAAACATACCTAAGATTCCTACACATCCTAAACAAAAATACATTCATACTCTATGAGTGCATGGTAGGGCAGCTCAGCAATAAGTGGTCAATATCTTTTAGGCAGACGACCAAGACAAGCCTGCCAAACAAAGAAACTTACCTTTTACACACACTCCCTAAACCAAATCTCTAACTTAGGAAGAGAATTGTAAGGGACATTTCCATTAGCTATCATGCTTTCATAAGCCATCTTAACAGGAAAAATCGGTTTTTGTTAATTACCAAGCCAAAATAGTTGATCTTCTTCGTCGAGATATAAAGAAATAAAGTATAACCGAATCAAAAAGGTCGATGAAATATGACGAAATTGTAGGCATTCAAAATGGAGCAATGCTTGTTGGTGGATAACTGATAAAGTATTGAACAAAGAACGTGGATAAATGTTCCTCCCAATTGGATAATTCTTTGGCGAGCTTTAGGTTGTTTAGTCTTCCAACCCAAATCAGCAACTCCTTTTTTATCCTTAACTTTAGCTCACAGAGCATCGGGATCCTTACCAAGTCTCCACCACCATTTGAAGGAGACATTTTGTAACACCACGTGTTTTTAGCATGGCGCATGCTAAAAGATGCACCATGGCATGAGATGAAGCTTCATCTCAAGTTCAGTTGCATTGCAAAAGGAACATTGGCCTAGGCCAATACAGTGCCAAAATGGCGCATTACGTTGGGCATATTGGTCAAGGCCAATATGGCACCAAGAGGGTGTAAGTTGTAAGCTATATTGGCCAAAGGAAAATCTCGCATCAAATGATGCATTAGGCTAGTTGGGAGGATGGCCTAGAACAAAATAACGCCAAAATGACGCGATACGCAGGTCATTGTCCTATGGCCAATATCGCACCACAATGATGCAACAAGCCAGAGCAGGCTGGCCTTGAAACGTACAACCATCACGACTGGACATTGGAATGGCCTATTGGCCAAAGTCAGAAATACAGCCATCACGGCCGTTCAGTGGACCTGGCTCAGGAAATGTTCATCTATCATGGCCGGACATTGGAACTGGCTTGTGAGCCAGAACTGAATGTACAACCATCTTGGCCGGTTATTCAGAAATATATGGAAACAACCATGAATAGTAAAAGTGGGACTTGGTGAATGATTTTTCCTCCCCTAGTCAAAGTTGTAAAAATGTCAAGTTTACGTATATGGGGAGCGGTACTTGGTTGAAGGTGCATATGCGGACCATGCACCAAGTAATCTTTATATCTTAGCCGGAACGGTGTAAATGATGCTTAGACCTCGATGATGCATATACTTTCCAATGAAACATTTTAAGCATGGGCATTACTATGCCATGCCACAGACTCGATGATGCATATTCCTTAAGCATTTTGACGGAATGGCCTATACGGACTAGGTCATTACCATTATTGCTTGGCCACGGCCTCGCAAACGAGTTGGCTTGAGTTTCTGTCCCTTCGGAGATGAACTATGGTCTGTGCTTGATACCTTTAGAGTAGGGAAGGTTACGTAAGCAGCCGCAATGAGTTGCAGCATTGTCGGTCTAGCACGTTGTCGTTCATATCATCTAATTTAGAGATGATTGCGGCACTTTGTCCTCTCATATCATCTGGCTCGGTAGCTCGACGCAAGAGATGATTGTGGCCATACTTGATGAGGCTAGTTGCATTTCATTCCTTGGATGCTCATACTTTCTATCAAGGCGTTCGACGTAGGCATGTACCAATAGTGGATTGGACATGGCCAGGAAAGTAACTCATATCGGTATGAAAGTAGCGGAGCCTGCATGAGCCTAAGGGAGATGGAATAAGGCTGTCAATGGCCTATGGTCAAGTCCAAGCATGTATTATGCATGGACAACACTCGGAAGCCAGAAATGCATACAAGATGGATTGGCCATAGCTTTTATGGCTTTGAACCCTTCGCAGAACAAGGGTAAGTTGGAACGGTGTGGAAGCTAAAATGGCTGCATCATGCTCCATGATAATGCTTGCAAGGGAAAATGAACGTGCATTTGCTTGGTTTTAATCCCGGACTGTAGCTTCATCATGGCACATCGGAGAAGTTATGGCCTACGCGCCCAGTTTTATTATAACACCCCGTGTTTTTAGCATGGCGCATGCTAAAATATGCGCCATGGCATGAGATGAAGCTTCATCTCAAGTTCAATTGCGTTGCAAAAGGAACATTGGCCTAGGCCAATACGGTGCCAAAATGGCGCATTACGTTGGGCATATTGGTCAAGGCCAATATGGCACCAAGAGGGTGTAAGCTGTAAGCTATATTGGCCAAAGGCAAATCTCGCATCAAATGATGCATTAGGTCAGTTGGGAGGATGGCCTAGAACAAAGTAGCGCCAAAATGACGCGATACGTAGGTCATTGGCCTATGGCCAATATCACACCACAATGGTGCAACATGCCAGAGCAGGCTGGCCTTTGAAATGTACATCCATCACGGTTGGACATTGGAATGGAGTATTGGCAAAAGTCGAAAATACAGCCATCACGGCCCTTCAGTGGACCTGGCTCAGAAAATGTTCAGCCATCATGGCCGGACATTGGAACTGGCCTGTGATCCATAACTGAATGTGCAACCATCTTGGCTGGTTATTCGGAAATATATGTGTTAGAGCATAGCTCGGTCAACCTCGCATGCGTTGCAATCTCAAGCATGTTTGTCAATGTTAGTGATCAAAACTATAAGTCTTGATTTCTAGCCTACATAGCTAAGTCTCGGACTAGGATAGAAAAGTGTAGTTGAGCTCAAGGACTTCATGGCGATTCATCATACAACGACGAAGATCTATACAAGGAACCGTGGAACTTCATCAACAAAAAGGTATGTGGGGACTTGAACGTATCTATCACTCAAAAGTCTATCTCTTATATCTCCTTCTTCTTATGAGACCAAAGTCGTATGCTATATAGACTAGATCATACACATTTAACATTTCGAGCTGAGCATTCATTGCTTATCTTTTATCTCGAAATCGTGTGTTCTTAAAGCGTTTCGCGTTGATCAAGTTTATCTTCACCTAGTGATGAAAGTCATGAAAAGTTTCAATCACTTTGAGAATTGCTCTGACGTGAATCGATCTGTGAATAACGGGTACATAGCGTCCTCTGAGAATGTCTCAATGATTGAAATGAGAGTTTAGATTACATAACCATGTATTCCTTGAACCGAAGTTTTCGAACTTTGTTGATCAAGAGAAATCGGGGGGATTGTGGAATTGGCTTTCCAAGTCCGCGAACCCAGTCCGCAGACTCAGTCCGCGAACTGTCGGAAGTTCTCGCCAAGAATTTCTGTTGGGATTTCCCAAAACTCGTTTGTGTGCTTAGTCCGCGAAATCTGTCTGCGAACCCAGTCCGCGAACTGGCGGAAGTTCTCTTTCTGAGAATCTCTGCTGAGTTTGGAAAACTCAACCGATTAACTTAAGTCCGCGAACTTGTTTGTGAACTTAAGAGGTTATGATCTAAAGATGTGGTCTGAACATGAAACATTAAATTACTAAGGAATGCTTTATGCAAACCGTGACTATAATGTTCATGAGCCGATTCAATCGAATCGAATCATCTTTTTTTCAATTGTGTATTTTGTAGTTACATAAGATCTCACAGCAATTGAACAACTCTTTAACTAGTTCATTTGAGTCACTTGAACTAGTTATGGTGAAGAAGAACAAGGTTAATATGGATGCTCACATGGTTAATCTTTTGGGTTACTATGTTGACCCAACATAAACGTACATGTTTGGGCATGGTTTTCACGAACCCATTAAACGTCTACCCAAGTGTGTGTGACAAGCTAAGTTTTCGATCAAACGGTTGAGAAATATTAGCTTGAATCTAAATCAGGTTTTCATCTAACGGTGAATAAGGATTGCTTTGTAACTAAGGCAAAACCCTGATTTGAAGGCTATATAAAGGAGACATCTAGCGTTGTGCAAAAATAATCCCCACACGTCTGTGTGCTACTAGTGCGCCCGCTAGAGTCGATCTCCATTAACCTTTGATTTTCTTCTCTAAAATCAGGTTAACGACTTTAAGACTTCATTGGGATTGTGAAGCCATACCGATACTACTTTATCGTAGTTGTGTGATCTGATCTTGCATCTTCTATCGTACGAGTACAATCGATTGATTGGCTTGAGATCGTGAGAGTTCTCTGATAAGCAAGATAAAGAAGTCACAAACATCTTCGTCTCACTGTTTGTGATTCCTCGACAAACCTCCTGTGTAGTCAGGAAGGATTGTATAGAGGTGATTGATTAATCTAGGCTGTTCTTCGGGAATATAAGACCGGATTATCAATTGGTTCCTGTTCACCTTGATTTTATATCAAAAGATGGAACAAAACCTAGGGTTTATCTGTGGGAGACAAATTTATCCTTTGATATACTTTTCTGTCTGAGACAGATCTGTTTATTATCAAGTCTGTGATTTTGGGTTACAACAACTCTTGGTTGTCTGTGATATCAGCTAAGGGAATCAAGTGCGCAGTATCCTTCTGGGATCAGATGCGTAGGAGTACAACTGTACCTTGGATCGGTGAGAGACTGATTGGGGGTTCAACTATAGTCCAGTCCGAAGTTATTTTGAAGTAGGCTAGTGTCTGTAGCGGCTTAATACAATGTGTATTCAATCTGGACTAGGTCCCGGGGTTTTTCTGCATTTGCGGTTTCCTCGTTAACAAAATATCTGGTGTCTGTGTTATTTCTTTTCTGCATTATATTTTATATAATTGAAATAATACAGGTTGTATGTTCGTGATCATCAATTGGAAATCCAACCTTTGGTTGTTGATTGATATTGATTGATCCTTGGACATTGGTCTTCGGTACCGTCCAAGTATTCCTTGTATTTGATAAAGACTGGCTATTTTTTTTAGCTTGAGTAAAAATCAAATCAATAGAGAGATATTAACTCCTTGAGATACTTTTATCTTGATTGAGTCTTACTGTCTAGTTGATTCTCTAGCAAAGTATTTCGGAGTTAGTCCATACAGATTGCTAAGCGAAATATTGGCGGTGTTGTTAGACCCCCGCTTTTTCAATTGGTATCAGAGTTGTAAAACACGTTTAAGACCTCATCAGTCTGTGTTTGTAGCGATCTGACTCTATGGACAGAGGTGCTATCTCTATTAACGTACCACTAGTCTTCGATGGCTCCAATTACTTATGGTGGAAAATTGCTATACGAGCTTTTCTTCAATCGCGTGATTTTCAATCATGGGTATATGTGGTGAATGGTTATGATGCGTCTGTTGTTGCAGCTGGAGACGAAACTGTTCCCAAGAATATTGGAGAATATAATGCTGCCGAGATTCTTGCTGCAAAGCAGAATTCTGAAGGGTTAAATGCTATCATACATGCCATTGACCCAAGTCTTCAACACCATGTGTCTAATTTCACTAGGTCTAAAGATGCTTGGGATATCTTAGAAATCGTATTTGAAGGAAACTCCAGTGAAAAGGAAGCTAGGCTTCAAAACCTTAATTCCGATTGGGAGAACCTTCGTATGGCAGATGAAGAAACATTTGATGAGTTTAATCACAAAGTGTCTGAAATTGTTAATGCATCTTTTGCATTGGGTAAGACTATTCCTGAAAAGGACATTGTGATGAAAATTCTCAGATCGCTGCCATCTAGATACGAGTCTAAGAAGCATTCCATCGTTGAGGGGAATGGCTTCAATAATCAAGCTAAAGATCTTTGACCATGATCATACATCCAAAGTCGGTAAGGATGTTGCCTTTAAAGCAAAAAATAACACTAAATTACTTGCCAAAGGTAAAAGTGTTCATGTCTCTGAGGATGATCAGTCTGAGAATGATTTTTCAGATGACGACCTTGACATGTCGGTCTCCTTGATCACAAGACAGTTTAGGGATCTTCTGTTGAAGAGAAGTAAACAGTTTTCAAGAGACAAACCTAGGTCATCAGACAAACCTCACGGTCGCGTACCTCCTAAAAACAGGGATGCTAACGAGGCTGATGACGAGGACATGCCTCAGTGCTTTAAGTGTAAGGGTTTTGGCCATTTTTCTAATGAATGCCCAAATCGTAGAAAATACACTAGGAACAAAGGTCTAGCTGTAAAACTTGGTGAAATGTCTGAAACCTATGATTCCGATGAAGATAGGAAATCAAGTGTTGGGCTCCTTGGTGAAAACATCGATTTTGATACTTGTAGCAATACATATATCAACCTCAATGGGTTTGGAGAAGAAGGAAACCCAATCAAGCTGGAAGATTCTCTAACTGGAAACCCTGTCAGTAATGTTTAAGTATCTACTGTATGTCTAGCTGCTTGCACATCTCAGATGCCTGAATACTATCCAAGTTTGACGTGCTCGTTTTGTTCGATGAAGGGACACGAACTATCAAGGTGTTACAAGTACAAGCACCAAATAAGGCACGCCAGCAAACTTCAACGAAGAGCAGATCGATTAGCAAGGAAGATGAAACTTGCTCAGAAGACCGCCGAGGTATGTAGGATCTTATCTTCGTCTAAGAAGTTGGTTTCCAGGGATAGAGTAAGACCATTTGAAAAGAAAGTATGGTCGAATAGTTTTGATAGACAGAGTCTGAAGATTCCTCCCTTGAGGAAAAAGATGGACAAATCGTTATTCATCGCAACACAACTTGATTGTGTTGTTGGGAAAATCTTGTCTCATGTGCCTGATCGAAAAGAGACAAGATTGAGTGCTGATTCAGGCTTCAGTAAAGTTTTTCCTTCTTTTCTTAGATTTGTTATTTTATGTCTATCAAATAAAATAAACGGTTATTATCGACATTTCTACTCTTTATAGGGTTTTAAAGTTGGGCGTATACAAACCTGTCAATAGGTTTCAAAACCTACATTCCTTTTTCCTTTTTGACATCCTATATAAGATTGCTTGTTGAGTTAGGTGATTCAATCACACAAATCTAGTTGTTTATAACTGTTCTCAAAGCACCATGTCAGATGGAAAGGATGTCAACATGATTGTTAAATCTTCAATCAAGGAAAAAGAAAAATCTCTTGTTTCTAAGTCAATGAAAAAAAAGAAGGAATACAAGAAATCCCAGGGATGTGCCTTCTAACTCTCAAAAGTTTTCCGATGTTCTTGATGAGTTGAAGGAAGTAAGAAAGGAGATTCGTGAAATACAAGCTTTTGTGTCAAAGTCCTTAGAAATTCAGAGAGCCCTGGTACGACATAATCAGCCAAGACAGTTCGTTGATATAAACTCCTATCTTCGCGAACCGTATGTTCCAATGGCTTTTGACAACAAGGAGTTCGGGAATGATGCTGAATTTCTCAAAGGCATTGTCGCCTAGGATGTCTTCCTTTTGGATTAGTTGGAAGAATAAATAGTGGGTTGAATAACGATGATTGTGATTATACATAGCTATTTTTGTTTTTCATCTTCTTGTGTTATTTTTTAGGTTTATTATTTATTAAATTCTAAAAATATTTGGAGGATGATGTTTATTGCAGTATTTTTATGGGATATGTATTGTTTACGTCCGTGAACTTGAAGGTCCCATATTGCAGTCAAAATTAAAGTCGTTCATGAATCGGTATTCGTATTGATGAAAGGACGAATGGACTTTTGACATTTACAAAAGTTATGCCTATGCAATCATGTATTTGATGGAAAATAGGATAAAATCTTTTGTTCAACAAGGATAAAGTCTATTATGTCGTTATGATGGAAAATAGAGTAGATCTGTGTATGTTATCCACGGTATTGATCTTTATTGATCCATTTTATTATGTTTTACCGTGAAGGCTCCATTGTGTTTCTTATGTTGAGCACCTTACAACTAAGTCGATTTACCTTGGCTTTGTTGGTTGTTCCATAAGATGCTATATGTCGATCATTAGAAACTAAATTAATCAACTAGTTTGGTTATTTAGTTAGTACTTCATAAGTCTTATTTCTTATGTTGAGTACATGTACGGTTAAGGTTGTCATATTCTATGATGAACTTAGTCGGGGTTCCATAAGTTCTCTTATGTTGAGCCCAAAATAATTAAATTGATTACTTCGGCGATTAGTTTGGTTGTTTTTATTCCATTTAGATTAATTATAGGTTCTCTTGTAATTAATCTAGTTGAGTTTTCATATATTCCACAAGTTCTTGTATTGAGTATACGAACGGCTACACTATCATGTTCTTTTGTTAATGTAGTCATATATTCCGTAAGGTTTTCCTTATGTTGAGCATTTGAACGGTTAAGTTAGTCATCTCCGTGTGATTGACTTAGTCGTAGCTCCGTGAGTTTACTTATATTGAGCACTTTCAATTAAATTGATCACTTTTGTGGTTTGATTTAGTTGCGTATTCCAATTGAATTAATCATGGATTTACTTGTGGTTAATTTGGTTGAGCTTTGGATATAGAAAATCATTCATATGGTTTTTGGTGTCCAATAAAAATCCTTCTTTTCTTTCGAAATTAAGGTCGCTCTTGTTGTTCTCTCGGGAATGACATCAAATGGGGGAGAGTTCTTTTGAACTTGTGCTTAATGGTAATATCTTGCGGGAAGTGCGGCTGTGGAATTTTATAGGTGTTATCTTGTATCTTAAAACTCCTTGATGAATGTTGTTAGCTTCGTCTATTAGATTGCATCTAAATTAAGTTGGTATGTATTTTTCTTTTGGTCATGAAATGTCTCTTGTGGAAATTTCATTATGATCTCATTCTTGTACCTTTGCCAATTTTATTGACAAAAAGGGGGAGAAATATTGTAGTTCACACTACAAATACATATGGTTTTCAGATCATTGTGTAAGGGGGAGTGGTTTCCATGATCGAGATGGAGTATTGACTAAGGAGGAGTGATACATATCACCATAGTATTATTGTTAAAGTCGTGATACAATTGGACTTTGATGTTATATAATAATACTATGACACTGTATAATAATGATCGAGAATCTCGATTTCTCTCATTGTTATAGCTACGAATCTTCAATAACGATGGTGCTAAACTTACAACCTTTGGGATCATTGGAGTACTTGTGTGGCAGACCAGAGAATTTCTGTTTCGAACGGGTCATAACTAGACAAGTTCCGACTCTCTAATACGCCATTCGCGAAATAAGAATTCAAAATTTCAGTCGCTTGCAAACTCTGTTTTCCCTCCAAGGGTCATCAAAACTGCTGTACAATTTTAGATATCATTGCTAATCAACTAAATGATATGAATCACCTTGTGCAGAAACCTCGTTTTAACAGTCATGCAAATATCAGAATTGTCAGGGTAGTTCTGGATACCAGCAACCACCAGCCAGTGCCAATGGTCTTCCGGGTAGCCACCAAGGTGGTGGGGTGCCCCAGTGGTCCTGACAGCACACACCGTATCAGACGGGTGATAGATGTCCAGTGCCAATGTCAGGGTAGTTCTGGATACCAGCCACCATCGGCCAATGCCAATGGTCTTCCGGGTATCTACCAAAGTGGGGTGCCTCAGTGGGCCTGACAAACTCAAAGTACTCAACCAAGATCAACAGAACATCCTTTAGAAATGATATGAACTGGAAAAAACAACAATCATCTCCTTCCTAGGTAGTCTGAACAGCCAGTACTGCAACTACCTCTTACCAACGACATACACTATCATGTTGCGACCGTCTCTGAATAAATGGTATGAACTGCCAAGCAATAACCAAATCTTTTCAAACAATACGAACAACCTTGTAGGGTTGTGCTGAAGCGCATAGCGGATGCCTACGTACCCTCTCCGCTGCTCGAAGGGATCAAGCACGACCGTAGTTCGTCAAATTAGATAGTATGAACTACCCATAATGGTAGCAACCATCTCTTATCAGCTATCAAATAAACTGATTAAGGAATATGTATAAGAAGACATGCATGAGAAGCATAACCAAAAATGTGGACATTATCCCTTCCATATATCTCAAACCGTAATCTGTAGTAAACTATCTTTCCTGGCACGTACAAGCACAACAAGCTAAACAACCCAATCAAATATGTGTTCACCTCAAAGTCACATTAAGTGTTATACAAAATTTATATAAAAAGGCCCAAGTACAAGTAACTACGATTACTAAAACTACAACTGCATTTCTCGTTGGTATTAAATTACTCCTAACATCTACGCCGACTATATTGTCAATAAGGTTATGAGAACTAAGCCATCAATGCTCATAAAATAAGTCATAATTAATAGCAAACTTGGCGTTACTGAAAAAATACACGAGTAAGCTACTAGGCTTGTTACTGACACCTCCACTCCAAAACCTCAAATGAAGAGTCCAAAATGCCGAGAGCCATATTTCACAATCAAATCTTAGTATGAGCTATCCAAGATTCAGTATGCTGTATATCCACAATAAAAATCCAATTCATGTTATGTTTATGTTGCGTAGCTTGGCCAAAATAAATCAAAGAAATGAGTCGTCCTACTAGATCGAAGTCAATATTCCCGCACGGTACCATAAAATGTGAAAGCTAGAATTTGTGTACGGCATCACATAAAAATGAAATGTGAATGAAAATAGTTAAAAGCAAAGATAAAAGTAACATTTCAAGCACGAGCACCTCCCCATGATCTTGCATAAGTTACAAGCACATCCCCATGATCTTTCATAAGTTACAAGCATCAACTATTTTTAGCACAATTCAAAGTTCAATCTCTTCAAATGTAATTTGTACTTTTTAGCACAATTCAAAGTAATTGTACTGATATTACAGGAATGAATCATAGTGGCTCTTCCTTGCCACCATTTACTTAAAGCTTGGTATCAGAGAAAATAGAATAACATCATTTTTTTCATGAGGCTCACATGAGAGGTAAGCATTACATGGTACTATGTAAAGAACAGTACTAATACACATCCATGAACGATGTCTATTCACCCAACAAACTTTACTGATCAGACTATGAGAGTTTGGATTCAATCCGATGACCACCTATTGCAATAATGACGGATTAGTGGGCTGTGAAAGATTCCTGTTTTTGCAACGTGCAGTCCCAATGTATTCAGGTTTTTCAGTAGCTATTGTCACCCGATCGTCGTGAAATTTTTACAGTATCCTGATGGCTCATACTACTATAACATATTAAAAGAATCACAGTATTCTAACGGTTGGATCTCCGGATATTGGCAAATTACTAAACGTATAATTCTTGGGTTTAGATGACTTACTACATCTTTAAGCCTGTACATCTACTAATGAAACTGAAGATGGAAATCAGTACCAACACCATAAACAAACCAGCATACTAACACTTAGTGGTTCACTACTTAGATCATTTCTTTGTCACCAGGACAAGTAGCAAGTTATATATCCACCAATCCAAATACATCCGTAACATCAATATGATTGTAGTAAGCACACGAAATAATATAACAACCCATCTGTTTTATACTTAAGTTATACACCAGTATTTTTCGATTATAGATTGAGTTCTCAAAATTAAAGCAATTAACTTAACTAACATGAACTCATAAGAATCAAATCAACTAAAAAAAATAAAATCAAAAGGGTGCTTAAAAGGTTGCGACAATGCATAACAAAATGTTGTTTCAGAAATTCTAACTCTAATATGCTATGTTTGCAACACCATAAGTTCTCAAGCATGTAACTAAACCAACCATACTTTACCATTTCTGAAACCTCTCGCAATCCTCTACAATCTCCAAGAAGGAACCAAGACCTAATTCAAAGTCTAAATAGTTCGAAATCACCAGGCAAAACCCTATCATGTGCTGCCTTCAGAAAAATCAGTTCTGACATGCTGTTTTCTCTAGGCTATAACTCAAAAACTACAAATGCAAACATCACGCCATTTTAACAGATTACAGAAGGCACAACCACAAACATTTCTCATTAAGAAACCATCAGATAAATCCCTTTAGATATGCCCCGAAAATGGCTTGCGAAAAGGCTGTTTTCACAATCATTTTATAGGTTCTTTTATGACATTTTATCAAACATGTGATCCCCATGCAAAAATCAGAAACTTCAATATGAAATTTATTCAATTTTTAACCATCTACATCACAAGACATACACATGCAATTCATGGATTACTAAGGAAGGGATTACAAACCCCTAGTTCTCATCAATTCTCAATTCAAACATAAATTAGGATAAAACATATTTTGAATCTTTATTAAAAACCCTCAAATTTCACATAAGAACCATAACTTTGCATGAAACAACGATTTGAAGTTTGACGTAATTCATGCCCATAAATCAATAATTCAAGATCAATTACAACTACCCATTTAGGCAAATGAAACAAACTACATGATTTATAGTGAAATCTTCATAATTTTGCAAAACACTAGATTTATCATGAAATCCCTACCTCAATCACATCTCTATCCAAGTTGAACTCAAGAAACTCCATGATTCTCTAGCTCTAACATCCTCTTGTCCTTCTCACCAATTGCTAAAGTTGATGGAGAAGTAAAAGTTACCAGGAGAGAATAAGATAGGAGAGAACCAAATACCTTCCTCTCCAAAACTAAAAGAAAAGAAAAAATGTTTTAATTTTTGCTTCTCTTCTTCTTTTTATTTTTTTTCCATTCAGTTGACAAAATGACCGAAATTCCCATGAATCTTAATTTGCACACATGCTACGTTCTCTCGCAAGCTTCCCTACATTCTCGCGAGATCTTATTATTGTGCGATATTTGGATCCTACAGCATGCGTTGCTATCTAAAGCATGTTTTTCAATGTTAGTGATCAAAACTATAAGTCTTGATTTCTAGCCTACATAGCTAAGTCTCGGACTAGGATAGAAAAGTGTAGTTGAGCTCAAGGACTTCATGGAGATTCATCATACAACGACGAAGATCTATACAAGGAACTGTGGAACTTCATCAACAAAAAGGTATGTGGAGACTTGAACTTATCTATCACTCAAAAGTCTATCTCTTCTATCTCCTACTTCTTATGAGACAAAAGTCGTATGCTATATAGACTAGATCATACACATTTAAAATTTTGAGCTGAGCATTCATTGCTTATCTTTTATCTCGAAATCGTGTGTTGGTAAAGCGTTTCGCTTTGATCAAGTTTATCTTCACCTAGTGACGAAAGTCATGAAAAGTTTCAATCACTTTGAGAATTGCTCTAACGTAAATCGGTCTGTGAATAACGGCTACATAGCGTCCTCTGAGAATGTCTCAATGATTGAAATGAGAGTTTAGATTACATAACCATGTTGTTTATGAGTGAAAACTATTCCTGCCGAATTTGGTAATTTGGGGTGTGTGGATGAGGAATGAATCTAAACCCTAAACAAATGCACTGCACAGGAGTGCTTTGTGATTCGAGAAATCAATCTGTATAATTTTGGCCTAAACCAAGAAATGGCCGTTCCAGACTTGCTTCGGTCACAAAGTGAAGTAGATGGGGTTGATCTTAGGGAGGGAAGCGAAGAAGGTGTTGAGATTGTGAAGGTGTTGGCTATGTATGACTTGTATCAGAAAGATGAACTGGCTTGCAGAATGTAAGCTATCAGTTCCGGTGTTTGAATACTGTTGTATCAACACTTGCTTCTGTTGTTTTGTCTTGTTTGAAAATAGGGAGGAGAACCTATTTATACAAGTCATTGAGCCTAACCCACGTCTCTCATGGCAAGTGGAGAAAGTGGAGTGATGGAGTAGTGGAGTTGCGTGTGTTAGTGTTACACGATCAGTCTTGCCCACTTCTCCCTTCATCACTAACCGTCCATAACTTCCTGACACATTCTTGTGATGGCGTGTTGTGCGTTGCACGCTGTAAACCGCCATACCAATACCCAAGTATGTATATCCCCAGTTTGTGACATGATTGATGTCTCGAGTATGTGGATCGTGGGACCCACAGAAAGTAGCATGTAATGTTAGATTAAATAACTAAGTTATTTAAGGAGTCGATATTTATGAAATATCGTGTGAATCCTATGCATGTAATGCATCGAATGTAGTTAGCATGAGTGAAGCATGGCTGTTTTAAGGCTTAATGGAGTAAGTCACGATTAAGCATCTTAAAATAGATGCATGTCTATCCATCTTCAGGTGATCATTTGGGGATGTACAGGTAAGTCCTGACTTGGCCGATCACTTGGTGTGGTAGTGTGACGGATGGTAATCACCACGACACCTCATTGACCAGTTAACTCATGACCAGGGTTGTGTAACCAAGCAGGTGAAGTTGAACGGACGAGATGATCTTTGAGACACTCATCTGCGACCGTTAGAGGAATTAGGGTTTATGAAGAGGTGCGCAAGCATCACTCTTCATCTTGGTTGAATCCAAGCTTGGGACACGATTTTGTCAAGGACGATTGGGCATGCGTGTAGACGGCATGCCGGTGTACATGTCCATACTTCATTGTCTCGTGAAAGTGTAATCTAGATCGCTCAATTTGTCCGGCAAAGAGGAACGGCTAGGATTGATTTGTGACAGATATTTTGTGTCGCCAAGGCCACGCGTCATGCCAACTTTGGGCGCGCGTTTCGAGGGGACCAAGCCTGGTCGGTCTTGGCTGATTAGTCTGGTGTGCAGACGACGGGCTGATGTACACGCATGTATTTCATTGTCCCATAGAAACGTGATCTAAGCCACTCAATTTTTCCGGAAAAGTTGAGTGGTCGAGATTAGTTTACATTTGGGAGGTGTGATCACGCCTAGTTTGGGCGTGCGAATCGAAGAGACAATGTATGATATGCCTTGGCCGATCGGATGTGGAGATCGATGGGACCACAATGATCATGTTGATGTGCACCGGACCTTCCTAGTTTATTCCTGGAACCTTCGTTCGTGCAGGAGAAAATGGACGCTCATGATGTTCAAACCCTAATTAGGGTTTCACCGGCCGTGCGTCATGCCTTGTTTGGGCGCACGAACTGGAACGATCAACTATAGTTGATTCTGACCGATCAGTCATGTGTGTAGGCGAGCCCACGGTGATTGTGTTGACATGCTCTGGGACCTTTGAATCTACATCTACACCCTCTATATATGCCTGCGAAGATGGATGGTTGAGACTGATTTGCGACACATGTAATGTGCCACAGACCTTAAATTAGGGTTTCACGTCCGTGCTGCTTTGGCTGGACGATTTTGCAAGCCATGTTACCCTTTTGGGGAAGCCGACCATGTGGGGCCCGCATTGGGTCGGTGGTGAGTACTCCAATACCTGCCTGGGGGTTATGGATCCGATCTAAGCCATCCAATCATGATGTTGAAGTTGGATGGTCGTGATCGTTTCTGAGACTGATATAGACAGTCCAGATGCTTGATCGGGCTAGTAGAACACTCCGAGAGTTGTATCCTGTATGGGTATTTCGTACATGCCTCCTTATTTAATACTTGGAGATTCGTGTTGCTCTGCTGAGAGCGATCACTCAGTCGTCATGCCGCACCAATAATGAGAATGGAGTAGTACAGGAAATACAAGGCTGGTCATGCATTAATTGGTAATGCTATAAGTTTTATATTGAAGAAGTATTCTCCACTTTATCAGTGGCTTTATCCTTTGCAGGATGTTAGCGCATAGTTTTGGATTTTACAATTTTAGCCTTAAATGAAAATCCACCATCAACATTAAGTCCCCTGCCTAGCACATAATGGTTACACTATTGTGGGGTAGGCATGAGATGGTGACAAATTTGTATAAGGAAATGACTAAGTTAAAGTAAATACACATTTACCGCATAGATAGACATCACCAGGTGGAGCTGGTCAAATTAGGGTTTGGGTGAAAAGCACGACTCGGTCGGCGTCGAGACCTCCGGATAAGCTCTGCTACAGCTGATTTGGTCTTCCTTTAGGGTTTCCTTCAACATGTATGCGGGGTTTAAAAACTGTTATTCATTGATAGGCTTTTCTTGCAGAAACTCTATCTCTTTGACATGTCGAACAACAGCAGATCATCTTCTTCATATCACCCAGGATCTTCTGTTAAACGCGTACGCCCATTTGAGGTTCAGATGAACAACTTTGCGATGATTCTCCTGTTCGTGTCCGCCGAAGGACCGTACCAGTTCGCTCCTCCTCTTTTTTGCAGAGACGTCCATGTGTGACAGTGGTCGATGATGATGATTTGACCAGTCCCCTTCCTTCAAATTCGAATACGCCCACTCCTGCGGATCTCGACGATGCTGATCTAGGTATCTCTTCTTACGAATACCCCAACGCAGGTCTTCCATTTGATATTCACATGAAATTTCTGTCTTCTAGCTATCGGACCATCGGCGAATTCTTGGTGCGAAAAGAGTTCGTACCATTATACACAAAAGTATGGAAGAGGTATGGCCATATTGCAACCAGGAATGTAGTTCAACACTGTGCATCTTCTTTGGTTACCACGGTAAACTTCCTTCTTCCCCTGATTGCTGAGATGGAGGGTATCTCCATCCGTAACGTTGCCGAATCAAAATTTTAAGAGTGGGAGAACATGGTGTCTACCTGTGAATCGATGGAATTCAATGTGGGTTGGCTATGTCAGCATCTTGACATCACCAAGGTTGATCGAGCCGCCATCCTTGCGAACGTAGTTCCTGCTGCGAAGGCTATCTTGGAAGAAGAAAAGGCTCTGGCTGCAGAATCGGAGAAGGTGGAGTAGGCAGTACAAAACTTGAAGAATAAGACAGAGAGATGTCAAGCTAGACTGAAGATGATGCTCTCAAGGAATTATAATCTGTTAGATGGCCTCTTCTAAGCCGCATTCAGCTTTATTTTCTCATTGTTAACGACGTTCATGTCAAAAGGTTTTGAACATCCTTGCGGAATAAATTGTACTGGTTTTTGATTGATGAAACAGGTTTTTTCATTAAAGCATCTCTGAATAAATTGATAATTCAAACATGTAATGAAAATAAATGCCTGTGTTGTTGTGTCATGAGACAGAGCGTACAATGACCAAGCATGATATGCCTTGAGCCATTTTTCGTTGATGACTATCTCTAGCTTTCCTCCGTCCACTTTAATGATCTTGTAGTAGACGGTATTGTAAGCCTTGGTGATCGTATAAGGACCTTCCAATTTCGGTGAGAATTTCAGTGCGGACATGTCTTGCTGGATTTGTTTGGCCATTTTCAAGACCAAATCCCCCACTCTGAAAACTCGTGGTTTCACAGTTTTGTTGTATGCCCTAGAAATTCGATTCATGTACACGTGAGTGTGTTCTTCTGCTTTGCTTCTTTTGAAATCCAGAGTGTCTAACTCCGCTACTCTAGAGTTGGATGCTTCAGCCTCATTCCAGTGGACCCCGGTTGCTGCTGCATTCCTGGCTGATGGGATTTTGATCTTTGCTGGGAGAATTCCGTCTGCACCGTAAACAAGTGAGTATGGAGAAACTCCAATGGAGCTTCTGGGTGACGTTCGATATGCCCATAGTGCCATTGGTAACTGGTCATGCCATTCTCTAGGACTGTCATGCACTGTTCGACTGATGATCCGGATCAGTGTCTTGTTGGTACTCTTAGCTTGTCCGTTTTCTTGAGGATAGTAGATAGTGGAGAAGACCTATTTAATTCCATACTCTTCAAGTAACTCTGGTACCTGTTTGTTGGAAAAGGGAGTGCCGTTATCAGTGATGATATGCTTTGGCACACCGAAGCGACAAATGATATGTTCTTTAATGAAAGACGCAATCGTTGCTCCTGTAATCCCTCGTAGAGGAATGGATTATACCCATTTAGTGAAGTATTATGTCGCAGTTATGATGTACTCGTGCTGATTTGATGACGGAGGATTGATTTTCCCGATAATGTCCAGTCCCCAGCTGTAAAATGGCCATGGACTGCTTATCGAGTGTAAAGGGGGTGGAAGGAGCGTGAACAAGGTTCCCATGAATTTGACATTTTTGGCAGATTTGAACGAAAGCGGTTGCGTCATCCTCCATGGTCGGCCAATAGTATTTCTCGTGTATCTGGAGAAACAGTTTCCTCTTCCCTTGATGTTCCCCTTTGTGCGTTTCCTTCAGCATGATTGGGATTTCTACCCCAGCCAGGCATCGCAATAGATCACCTGCGAAGCTCTTGCGATACAGGATCCCTTCGTGAAATACGAACCGCTTGGATTTTTGCTTTATCTTGACAGCATCCTTTTGATTATTGGGAGTTGCCCTGTTGTGGAGATAGCTAATGTACGGCTCTCTCCAGTCCCCAGCGTGGTTCACACTAAAAACCTCCAATTGGTGTGGCGGCGCTTGACAATTTGAGCAGGACTTCTGAAGTAGTCTGGATTGAGTCTCCATCTCTGGCCAGTAATAGACCAGGCGTTGAAGTCGTCGGTAAAGCATTACCACCAGTGATTGTCCGCAAATTTCATTGTCAACACGGTTAAGCTGTTGTTGTGCCTCATCATCTCCAAGACATCTTGATAGAGAACCATCCTGGTTTCGATGATATAGCATACCATGAAGCATAAAGAAGTTCTGCAGGGTTTCGAGCCTGACCTTTCCTTGGGAGAGTGAGCTGCTGAGCTCCTGAATGATCGGTGATAGACGCATTTATATGTCTAATTTTTCCTCAATGTTTCGTATTGTTAGTACTCGTTTCGTCCTTATTATGGTGTTTTGTGTGTTTGTAGGTATTTTTCGAAAAAAATATTGTTGGAAAATTCGGCTCGAAAAGTTGCTCGGGGCCCCCCGGAAGACATTTGTTATACGGACCCCCACTTTTGCTATGTGTCACCACGGCTATGTGTAGCCCATTTGTCCACAACACCCATTTGCTATTCGGCACCCACGACGTTGGATAAGGGCTAACCATATTCTTCATTTCAAAAATTATGTTTTGGCGGGAAATTTTTGGTTTCAATGTCAGAACTAGGGTTGCGAATTTGAGCTTGTTTTAGTGAGACTAAAGAGATGGAACAGTTTGGGTATCTTATTTTGAGCCTAACATGATTGTTTTGGGTCTTTGGTTCGATGGATTTTGGCTAGAACTCGAGTTAGAAGAAAACAGGGAGGTTTGTTTGGCAGAGAAGACATTCACGGAAAATAACGTGAAGATAATGTTCTTGCATGAGTTTTACTTCACCAGGGACTCATTCTAAGCGTGTTTGGAGCATGACTGAGATTAACAAGGAAGGTCGGACAGCTGCAGATGCATCATTGTGAAAGAAAGGAAAGAAAATATCTCCAAAATATTTTCTTTTACTGCCGAATATTGGAAGGATTTTCCGGAGTAATGAGCGAAGATTCTTGTCCCTGTTGAGTATAAATAACCTATTAGGGTATCACTGAAGGGTTACGGAGAGAGTTGGAGGATTTAGAACATCTCAGAGGCGAGAAATTGAAAGTTGCAGAGAGTCACCATTTCTGTTGCTGCATAGCCGAAGAACACGAAGAACAGACTAGCAAAGACAGTCGTTTTTCTACAGTGATAACGACTCACAGCCGAGGGTCGTACATCAGAGGCAGACTTATTTGCTACAGTATCAGTGACACATACTGTGTATCGTTCTGGTTTGTAACACATATAACTGTTACAAACCCGGTTTTCATTATATTTCTCCCTTTTCATCATTTGTAAACCATTTTTGAGCAATAATAATGAATTTCGAGCGTGTTTCCAACATGATGATGTGCTAATTCTCTCACAACCAAGGCAATGGGGAAGCTATTTACACATGAATAATTTGGTAACTATTATAGTTTCTCTAATATTTAATTATAATTCCCTCAATCACTGCTTTTGCAGAGTTTTTAATTGTTTGCATAATTTTATTCATTAGTTGTGATTCAATTAGATAGGTTATGCTTTGATTAGATAATCTATGCTTAGGGGATACAATTAAATTTTGAGAATTTTCCTGATTATTTGTGAGTTAAGAAAATAAGGGACTTAAAGATCATTAGAGTTTTGGGTTATTTACCATCATTCATTCATGTGTAATAGTGGAATCAGTGTCTTGGTTATTTTCTCATATATTGAAATCAAATTTTGAGTTACGTTTTCTTTATTTTAAGTTTTATTAAGTCTAGAATCTTTTGCTTTCACAAGCCTCAACGAACCTATTACTACAACTCAATTGAAAATCCGATCAATCGGCGTTCGCCAATCGGGAGGCTCAGTGTCTTTGTATTGTGACAGCCATGTTGATTCTATGGTTCTCCTCTTTACTGTCAGGGTTTCTTCAAAACCTTCTAACTTCAATTTGGAAGCCAGCGTTGCTAGGCAATCGGCGTGTTTGTTTTTGCTGCGACCAATATGGGTTATGGTTGCATCGGCAAAGTAGTTTAGTAACCTTTGTGCTTCTGATCAGTATGGAGCTAGTGTTACTTCCTTCAATGCGTATAATCCATTCATCTGATTCACCAGTAGTTTGGAGTCACCTCTTATCTCCAGACGTGTGACTCCTTCTTGTTTGGCTATTGACAACCCTATGAAGAAGGCTTCATACTCTGCTGAGTTGTTGGTGCATTGGAAGTTCAGCTTGAGGGAGTGTGAGAATATTTCCCCAGTAGGGGATACTAAGATCACGCCTGCTCCTCCGGTATTACTGCTATGGGTAGCGGAGCCGTCAAAATACAAGATCCATGCTTCTTCCTCGACAACAGAGATATCTGGAAATTCTCCAGGAAGATCTTCATGTAGCCCCGTAGTACATTCTCCAGGGAATGCTGCTAATAAGTCTGCGACTGCTTTCCCGTTGATAGCTCTAGGCGATGTATGTGTTATTCCAACTCCGACATTTGGATAAGACACTTGGCCTTCCTTCCCATCAGGACCGGTTTTGAAAGCAAAAACTTCGCAGGATCAGAATTAGATATGAGTACCACCTTGTTGGACAATAGGTAATGTCTGAACTTATGAATGGAATAGATTAGAGCTAAACATGCCTTCTCCGCCTTGGGATACCTGAGCTCAACATCTCTTAATAATCGACTGAAGTAATATATGGGGCGTTCGATTCCCTCATCGTCTTCCTGGGAATGTAAAGCCCCTATAGCGGTATCGCTGAAGGCGCTGTAGAGACATAGCGGCTTCCCTTGTACGGGATACCTCATGATGGATGGAGATGATAGTATTCGTTGAATCTTTTGAAACGCTTCCTGTTGAGTTGCGGTCCAAATAAAATTTTCCCCCTTCTTCAGCAAGGGGGTGAATGCAGCGACAAGCTGGGCCAAGCCAGGTATAAAACGACGAATATAGTTCATCTTGCCCATGAAGCTCTGAATTTCCTTCACAGTTTGTGGTGGCGGCATCGTGAGGATGGCTTGAGTCTTGGACAGGTCTACTTTGATCCCTTCAGCAGTCACTTGGAATCCCAGAAATTTTCCTGAAGAGACACCGAAGGCGCATTTCAAAGGATTCATCTTCAATTTGTATTCACGGCACCTTTCGAACACTTGTCGTAAGACTCCTGCGTGATCTTCCCGATCTCTTGACTTGACCACAATATCATCCACGTAGTCTTCTACTTTCCTATGCATCATGTCATGGAAGATTGCCGTCATAGCGCGTTGATACGTTGCACCGGCATTCTTTAAACCGAAGGGCATAACATTATAGTAAAAATTGCCAAGAGGGTTTCGAAAGGATGTCTTACATGCATCGTGTTCATACATCCTTATCTGATTGTAACCACTGTAACCATCCATGAAGGAGAACATGCCGTGTCTGCTGGTAGCATCTACTAACATGTCGATGTTAGGCAGAGGAAAATCGTCCTTGGGAAGCACTTGTTCAGGTCTCTGAAGTCCACGCAACACCGTATCTGTCCGTTTTTCTTCTTTACTGGAACCACATTAGATAACCAGGTCGGATGGTAAATAGGTTTGATGAAGCCAGCAGCTAGAAACTTGTGAATTTCGGTTTTGATTTGCTCTTCCACTTCGTGGCTGAATTGCCTCGGAGACTGTTTGATCGTCTTGGATCTAGGTATGATATGTAGATGTGAGTTACCAATTTTTCATCTAGACCAGGCATTTCCTCATACGTCCAGGCGAATACGTCTTGATACTCCTTGAGAAGTTGGACAAGACTCGCGCGTTCGTCTGTGGACAAAGTCGAACTGATAAAGACAGGCCTGGGAGATTCTACATTCCCAATGTTAACAGTTTCGAGCTCGTCAGTTGTTGAGTTGGTTCCATCTTGCAACTGTCGCGGAGCGTCCAATACTTCTTCTTGCGGCCCATCGTTCTTGAAGCACTCATATGGGCGAAGAGACTGGGTGCCAGTCTCTCCTGCTAATTGCTAACAGCGGCGTCGGTATATTTTTTTCCCCTTCTGATCACGGCTTGCCTCGAAAGTTCGTTCCCTCTTGGTGTGAACGTGGGTTGAAGCTTCACCGGATAAAGATGGACGCCTCATCAGCAAAGGTGTGTTGTGGTGCTTATCCATTAGTGATGCAAGTCGTTCTTCTTCCTGAATTGAAGCCCACGTGGGTAGTGTGGTGCACATGACTTTGTCTAATCTTCCCTGCAGAGTTTCCTTTGGCTCGAAAAGTTCCACTCCTCATATTGGTGCGTACGGAGACAATGATGCCGGAATACGGATGACTTCCTCATTTAGCATGGTCTTTAGGCACTGGTGATACGTTGAAGGGATGGCCTTATTTTCATGAAGCCACGGTCTCCCTAGTATCATACGATAGACCGTCTCCTTCTCTATGACTTCAAATTTCACTTTTGATTGAACATGCCCTACTGATAAATTCAGATTGACATACCCGTATGTGCTGGTACGGTTTCCTTCGAAGTTTTTCATTGTGGTGGGCTGTCGTACGATATTGCATGGGAGAACCTTGGCTGTCCTGAGAGTCTTGAGAGTAATTACATTCGAAGATGCTCCTGTGTCGATGAGGGCCTTTCTGAACTCTGAACCCTTGATGTGTGCGGTAACATGCAAGGGTCGGTTGTGACCTTCTTCTGCCATCATATCTTCTTCTGTAAATGTAACATTATTTACAGATATTTTTGATGCACTTAGGACCTCTGGACGTGAAGGAGCCAGGTGTACGTCCAGGGCTATCTGGTTAATTGCAGCAAACGTCTCTGCACGCTGATTCTTCGAGAGGTGTAAAAGTTCACACAAACTTTCCACTAGAGATGCCGCTTCCTGATCCACTAGTCTCTGGTTCGTAGTAAAGCTGTTGATTTGAGAGGGACCAGTCCCCGGTGTGGAAGCATCTGGAAAGCTCATCTCTGATGTGATTTTGACGAGGAGGTCAAGTATGCCATTTATCGCTTCCTTGATCAGCTCCATGTTCTTCGTGTGAATCTCTTGTACCCGTGCTAGTTCACTCAACGTTGGAAGTCTCCTGATTATACTGTCAGGTACGCCGTTGGGAGGAGGGGTATCTCCGTTGGAGGAATCACCAGGATTTGAGGCCATTGAGGCGGTCCTAAGACCAACCATTTGAAACCGATCGAATGGTATTGAAGAATTGACTTTACAACCGAGAGATTAACCTCCCGCTGTGGTCGCCAATTGTTTATGGGTGAAAACTATTCCTGCCGAATTTGGTAATTTGGGGTATGTTGATGAGGAATGAATCCAAATCCTAAACAAATACATTGCACGGGAGTGCTTTGTGATTCGAGAAATCAATATGTACAATTCTGGCCTAAACCAAGAAATGGCCGTTCCAGACTTGCTTCGGTCACAATGTGAATGAGATGGGGTTAATCTTAGGGAGGGAAGAGAAGAAGGTGTTGAGATTTTGAAGGTGTTGGCTATGTATGACTTGTATCAGAAAGCTGAACTGGCCTGCAAAATGTAAGCTATCATTTCCGGTGTTTGAATACGGTTGTATTAACACTTGCTTCTGTTGTCTTGTCTTGTTTGAAAATAGGGAGGAGAACCTATTTATACAAGTCATTGAGCCTAACCCACGTCTCTCATGGGAAGTGGAGAAAGTGGAGTGATGGAGTAGTGGAGTTGCGTGTGTTAGTGTTACACGATCAGTCTTGCCCACTTCTCCCTTCATCACTAACCGTCCATAACTTCCTGACACATTCTTGTGATGGCGTGTTGTGCGTTCCACGCTGTAAACCGCCAGACCAATAACCAAGTATGTATATCCCCAGTTTGTGACATGATTGATGTCTCGAGTATGTGGATCGTGGGACCCACAGAAAGTAGCATGTAATGTTAGATTAAATAAATAAGTTATTTAAGGAGTCGATATTTATGAAATATCGTGTGAATCCTATGCATGTAATGCATCGAATGTAGTTAGCATGAGTGAAGAATCTCTGTTTTAAGACTTAATGGAGTAAGTCACGATTAAGCGTCTTAAAATAGATGCATGTCTAGCCATCTTCAAGTGATCGTTTGGGGCTGTACAGGTAAGTCCTGATTTGGCCGATCACTTGGTGTGGTAGACTGACGGATGGCAATCACCACGACACCTCATTGACCAGTTAACTCCTGACCAGGATTGTATAACCAAACAGGTGAAGTTGAACAGACGAGATGATCTTTGAGACGCTCATCTGCGACCGTTAGTAGAATTATGGTTTATGAAGAGGTGCGCAAGCATCGCTCTTCAGTTTGGTCGAATCCAAGCTCGAGACACGATTTTGGCAAGGCCGATTGGGCATGCGTGTAGACAGCATGTGGGTGTATATGTCCATACCTCATTGTCTCGTGAAAGTGTAATCTAGATCGCTCAATTTGTCCGGCAAAGAAGTGCGGCTAGGATTGATTGTGACAGAGATTTTTTGCAGCAAAGGCCGCGCGTCATGCCAACTTTGGGCTCGCGTTTCGATGCGACCAAGCCTGGTCGGTCTTAGCTGATTAGTTTGGTGTGCATATGACGGGCTGGTGTACACGGCTGTATTTCATTGTCCTATAGAAACTTGATCTAGGCCACTCAATTTTTCTGGCAAAGTTGAGTGGTCGAGATTAGTTTATAATTGGGAGGTGTGATCACGCCTAGTTTGGGCGTGCGAATCGAGGCAACCAGGCATGATATGCCTTGGCCGATCGGGTGTGGAGATAGATGGGCCCACAATGATCATGTTGATGCGCACCGGACCTGCCTAGTCTATTCCTGGACCCTTCGTTCGTGCAGGAGAAAATGGATGCTCGTGATGTTCAAACCCTAATTTGGGTTTCACCGGTCGTGCGCCATGCCTTGTTTGGGCGTACGAACTAGAACGATCAACTATAGTTGGTCCTGACTGATCGGTCATGTGTGTAGGCGGGCCCACGATGATTGTGTTGACATGCTCCGGGCCCTTTGAATCTACATCTACACCCTCCATCTATGCCTGCGAAGATGGATACTTGAGACTTCTTTGCGACACATGTAATGTGCCGGAGACCCTAAATTAGGGTTTCACGTTCGCGCTGCTTTGGCTGGACGATTTGGCAAGCCATGTTACCCTTTTGGGGAAGTCGACCATGCGGGGCCCGCATTGGTTCGGTCGTGAATACTATAATACCTGCCTGGGGTTATGGATCCGATCTAAGCCATCCAATCATGCTGGTGAAATTGGATGGTCGTGATCGTTTCTGAGACTGATACATACAGTCCAGATGCTCGATCGGGCTAGTATAACACTCCGAGAGTCGTAGCCTATACGGGTATTTCGTACATGCCTCCTTATTTAATGCTTGGAGATTCGTGTCGCTCTGCTGAGAGCGATCACTCAGTCGTCATGCGGCACCAATAATGAGAATGGAGTAGTACATGAAATATAAAGTTGGTCATGCATTAATTGGTAATGCTATAAGTTTTATAGTGAAGAAGTATTCTCCACTTTATCAGTGACTTTATCCTTTGCAGGATGTTAGCGCATAGTTTTGGCTTTTACAATTTTAGCCTTAAATGAAAATCCACCATCAACACATGTATTCCTTGAACCGAAGTTTTCGAATTTTGTTGATCAAGAGAAATCGGGAGGATTGTGGAATTGTATTTCCAAGTCCGCGAACTGTCGGAAGTTCTCGACCAACAATTTCTGCTGGGATTTTCCGAAACTCGTTTGTGTGCTCAGTCCACGAACTCAGTCCGCGAACTCAGTCCGCGAACTCAGTCCGCAAACCCATTCCGCGAACTGGCGGAAGTTCTCTTTCCGAGAATTTTTGCTGAGTTTGGAAAGCTCAACCGATTAACTTAAGTCCACGAACTTGTTTGTGAACTTAAGAGGTTATGATCTAAAGATGTGCTCTGAACATGAAACATTAAATTACTAAGGAATGCTTTATGAAAACCGTGGCTATAATGTTCATGAGCCGATTCAATCGAATCGAATCATCTTTGTTTCAATTGTGTCTTGTGTAGTTACATATGATCTCATAGCAATTGAACAACTCCTTAACTAGTTCATTTGAGTCACTTGAACTAGTTATGGTGAAGAAGAACAAGGTTAATATGGATGCTCATATGGTTAATATTTTGGGTTACTATGTTGAACCAACATACACGTACATGTTTGGGCATGGTTTTCACGAACCCAGTAAACGTCTACCCAAGTGTGTGTGACAAGCTAAGTTTTCGATCTAACAGTTGAGAAATATTAGCATGAATCTTAATCAGGTTTTCATCTAACGATGAATAAGGATTGCTTTTTAACTAAGGCAAAACCCTGATTTGAAGGCTATATAAAGGAGACATCTAGCATGGTGCAAAACTAATCCCCACACGTCTGTGTACTACTAGTGCGCCCGCTAGAGTCGATCTCCATTAACCTTTGATTTTCTTCTCTAAAATCAGGTTAACGACTTAAAGAATTCATTGGGATTATGAAGCCAGACCGATACTACTTTATCGTAGTTGTGTGATCTGATCTTGCATCTTCTATCGTACGAGTACAATCAATTGATTGTCTTGAGATTGTGAGAGTTCTCCGATAGGCAAGATAAAGAAGTCACAAACATCTTCGTCTCACTATTTGTGATTCCTCGACAGACCGCCCGTGTAGTCAGAAAGGATTGTAGAGAGGTGATTGACCTTCGGGAATATAAGACCGGATTATCAATTGGTTCCTTCACCTTGATTTTATATCGAAAGACGAAACAAAACCTAGGGTTTATCTGTGGGAGAAAGATTTATCCTTTGATATACTTTTCTGTGTGAGACAGATCTGTTTATTATCAAGTCTATGATTTTGGGTTACAACAACTCTTGGTTGTGGGCGAGATCAACTAAGGGAATCAAGTGCGCAGTATCCTGCTGGGATCAGAGGCATAGGAGCACAAATGTACCTTGGATCAGTGGGAGACTTATTGGGGTTCAACTATAGTCCAGTCCGAAGTTAGTTTGCAGTAGACTAGTGTCTATAGAGGCTTCACACAGTGTGTATTCAATCTGGACTAGGTCCTGCGGTTTTTATGCATTTGCGGTTTCCTCGTTATCAAAATTTCTGGTGTCTATGTTATTTCTTTTCCGCATTATATTTTATATAATTGAAATAATACAGGTTGTACGTTCGTGATCATCAATTGGAAATCCCACCTTTGGTTGTCGATTGATATTGATTGATCCTTGGACATTGGTCTTTGGTACCGTCCAAGTATTCCTTGTATGTGATAAAGACTCGCTATTGTTTTTAGCTTGAGTAAACATCAAATAAAGAGAGAGATATTAACTCCTTGAGATACTTTTATCTAGATTGAGTTTGACTGTCTAGTTGATTCTTTAGCAAAGTATTTCGGAGTTAGCCCAAACAGATTGCTAAGCGAAATATTGGGTGGTGTTGTTAGACCCCCGCTTTTTCAATATGGTAACGACCATGAATAGTAAAAGTGGGATTTGGTGAATGATTTTTCCTCCCCTAATCAAAGTTGTAAAAATGTGAAGTTTACATATATGGGGAGGGGTACTTGGTTGAAGGTGCATATGCGGACCATGTACCAAGTAAGCTTTATAGCTTAGCCGTAATGGTATAAATGATGCTTAGGCCTCATATGTAGCTGCATAGACTTGACAATGGAACATATTAAGCATGGGTAACCAGACTCGTTGATGCATATTCCTTATGCATTTTTTACGGAACGGCCTATACGGACTAGGTCATTACCATTATTGCTTGGCCACAGCCTCGCAAACGAGTTGGATTGAGTTTCTGTCCCTTCGTAGATGAACTACAGTCTGTGCTTGATCCCTTTAGAGTAGGGAAAGGTATGTAGGCAGCCGCAATGAGTTGCAGCATTTCCGGTCCAGCACGTTGTCACTTATATCATCTAATTTAGAGATGATTGTGGCACTTTGGTCTCTCATATCATATGGCTCGGTAGCCCGACGCAAGAGATGATTGTAGCCATACTTGATGAGGCTAGTTGCATTCCATTCCTTGGATGCGCATACTTCCTGTCAAGGCGTTCGACGTAGGCATGTACCAATAGTGCATTGGACATGGCCAGGAAAGTAACTCATATCGGTATGCAAGTAGCGGAGCCTGCATGAGACTAAGGGAGATGGAATAAGTCCGTCAATGGCCTATGGGAAAGTCCAAGAATGCCTTATGCCTGGACCACACTCGAAAGCCAAATATGCATGCAAGATGCATCGTCCATAGCTTATATGCTTTGAACCCTTCGCAGAACAAGGGTAAGTTGGAACGGTGTGGAAGCTAAAATAGCTGCATCATGCTCCACGAGCATGCTTGCAAGGGCAAATAAACGTGCATTTTCCTAGTTTTAAAGCCCAGACTGTAGCTTCATCATGGCGCATCAGAGAAGTTATGGCCTACGCGCCCAGGCGGGCGAGGCGAAATTTTCCGGTCCATCACAGTTGGTATCAGAGCAAGTTCCGAGATAGCTCTAGGGACTGTGCGGAGTGGACTCGTCAAAGAGTAATTTTCCTTCAAAAAGGAAATAAAGTTGGAGAGTAGGCCAACTTTTGCGCGAAAAAGAGTTTGTAACTGCTATGTCAGTTACTATGCGAATCAAGTTGAGCTTGTCTAAGTGCTGTGAGTTTGGGTGGCCTAAGTGGCACCCCACTTACGAGTGGATATCCGAAAGACCGTCTGGGACAGTGGGTAGACAATGGGACTGATCATCCCCACACGTTCGCAACTGGCCAATGGTATGCGTTGTCAGGCCCGGGTAGCACCCCACTTACGAGTGGAAACCTGGGTGACCGTCAGGGACGGTGGGCAACTGGATCTTGTTCCACACAGTACTACAGTTTGTTGGCACCGACTTTGTGAACTTTAGGGACCCCTGAGTGTGTAGTATGGGATGCACATTCAGGATACCTTGTTAAGATATCCTTTTGGCACTGGCCACATGAGATTCTTGTTAATGTGGTTGACTTTTTTTTTTTTGGATTCCTGAGTATGCGATATGGGACGTTTACATAGAAGGTCTAAATTGATGTTCACGACAACTTGAAGAAACCTGTGATTTCTGAGCATCTGATATGAGACTTTTGTTCAGGAATCCAAACCGAAGAGATTGTCCACAATAGTTTTTGTTTTGAATTTCGGGGACGGAATTCTTTAAAGGGGTGAATATTGTAACACCCCATGTTTTTAGCATGGCGCATGCTAAAAGATGCGCCATAGTATGAGATGAAGCTTCATCTCAAGTTCAGTTGCGTTGCAAAAGGAACTTTGGGCTAGGCCAATACGGTGCCAAAAAGGCGTATTACGTTGGGCATATTGGTCAAGACCAATATGGCACCAAGAGGGTGTAAGTTGTAAGCTATATTGGCCAAAAGCCAATCTCTCATCAAATGATGCATTATGCCAGTTGGGAGGATGGCCTAGAACAAAGTAGCGCCAAAATGGCGCGATACGCAGGTCATTGGCCTATGACCAATATCGCATCACAATGGTGCAACAGGCCAGAGCAACCTGGCCTTTGAAATGTACATCCATCACGGCTGGACATTGGAATGTCCTATTGGCCAAAGTCGGAAATACAGCCATCACGACCCTTCAGTGGACCTGGCTCAGGAAATGTTCAGCCATCATGGCCGAATATTGAAACTGGCATGTGAGCCGGAACTGAATGTACATCCATCTTGGCCGGTTATTCAGAAATATATGGCAACACCCATGAATAGTAAAAGTGGGACTTGGTGAATGATTTTTCCTCCCCTAATTAAAGTTGTAAAAATGTCAAGTTTACATATATAGGGAGGGGTACCTGGTTGAAGGTGCATAAGCGGACCATGCACCAAGTAAGCTTTATAGCTTATCTGTAACACCCAGTGTTTTTATCATGGCGCATGCTAAAAGATGCGGCATGGCCTGAGATGAAGCTTCATCCAATGCTTACTTTTCATAGTGAGATGCATTTGTCCCGGGGTCATATTTGGTGCCAAGGAAGGCACATCGTGTAGGCATATTGGAAAAAGTCTGATCTTGCATCATCCTGATGCATTAGGCCAGTTGGGTAGGAGGCCTTGAGATTGCAGCATAATCATTGCGCATTATGAAGGATATTGGCTTAAAGTCAATACTTCACAATCATTTTGCATCAAGCAAGAGAGGGCTATTTCAGAGAATATTGCATAATCATTGTGCAATACGGCAGAACGAGTGATGCGTAATCATTGTGTATCATACCAGAGAGGGATGGCCGAACGAATGTTGTGCAATCATTATGCGCAATCATTGTGCGCAATCATTGCACGCAATCGTTGCGATGAACAATCAAGCAGGCATGTAATTTTGGTCCCCTTTCCATACTTGTAGAAATTCCATTAAGACATATATTAGGAGGGGTACTTGGTTGAAGGTGCATATGCGGACTATGTACCAAGTAAGCTTCATAGCTTAGCCAAAGGAGTATAAATGATGCTTAAGGCTCATTTATAGTTGCGTAGCCTTGCGAAGAGGGCATTTGATGCTTAGGTATAACTATGCCATGTCGCGGACCCGATGATGCATAATCATTATGCATATTGACGGAACGACCTATACGGACCAGGCCATTACCACTATTGCTTAGCCACGGGTTTGCAAACGAGTTGGAATAAGTTGCTTGTCTCTTCGGGATGAACTACAGTCTGTGGTTGATCCCTTTAGAGTAGGGAAGTGTACGTAGGCAGCCGCAATGAGTTGCAGCATTGTCGGTCCAGCACTTTGTCCCCTCATATCATCTAAGCTCGGTAACTCGATGCAAGAGATGATTGTGTCCAAACTTTATGAGGCAAGTTGCATGCCAGTTAGTGGATGCTCATACTTCCTATGAATCTACAAGAACTGGTAAGCAAGGTAAGGTAGGGAATGGCAAAAGGCTTAGAGCGACCTATGCCTAAGTCCAAGGCATATGCCCCATGCCTGGACAAGATTCGGTAGTTTGACGGTTGCTCATCTAGAGGAAATTTAGTGATGAAATTCCTACGTTGAAGCAAAGCCAGTTATGCATGCAAGATGAATTGGCCTTGGCCTTATAGACTTATACCCTTTTGCGGACAAGGGTAAGTTTCGAACGATGTGAAAGCTAAGTTAGCTGCATCATGCTGCTCCACGAGCATGTTTGCAAGGGCAGATGAACGTGTATTTTCCCAGCTTTAAAGGCCCGGATCGTAGCTTCATCATGGCGCATCGGGGAAGTTACAGCCTGCGGGATAACGCGCCAAACGCGTAATTTTCCGGTCCGTCACATTATCCGGAACGCTGTAAATGATGGTTAGGCCTCATTTATAGCTGTGATGTGATTTTAACAAGTTGTAGAAAGTGATATTAAAGATTCGTCCAACTCGGACGTGTGAAGATTGATTTTAAATTTAAACTAGAAATTAAATAGAAGTGATAACAATTTTACGGGAGACTAGGATTCAGGATTCAAACTTTTTTCACAACCAACCGGTTCAAATAATGACTCAAAACAATTTTCGTTCTTGTAGATGGGAAAAGACGATTTGCTGGTTTTTAAAGAATTGAGGAGACGACCGTACGCAGGAGACTCCTCGAACCGAGCGAAATGTTAAACCTCACACAGATGCACCACTGCAAAGGGGGTGCTTTAGATTCGAGAGATCAATCTGTAGTACTTCCGACCTAAATCAAGAAAATGACCGTTCCAGAGTAAATTCGGTCACAAGAGAGGATGGGTTGATCTGTAGGAGGGAAGCTCGGAAATGTGTGGAATCAATGGTAATCAAAGATTGTGGGTGTATGAATTCTGAATATGATAAGCTGTGAATGATTGAAATTGCTCAATTGAGAGTAGTTTATCAATTAATGAGTTGATGATCTCGTGTTGTCGATGAGGCTTGAGATTGATGATATTGTTGATACTGATGATTCAATCATGATTCAGAGACTTATTTATATTGCTGGAATTTTAGACACCATGATTCCGTGAAGTGTGACAGTTGATGGGATGAAAGAGTGGGGAAATGGAAATCGTGTTTGAGGCCAGTTGCTCATCGTGTGATGACTTGGTCGATTTTCCATCCACTACTTTGTGAACTCCTTCAACTGATTGCACGACTTGCTCACATTCCAACGTGTGTATGAACACACGTGCCATAGACCGCCAGACCAAAACCCTAGTTAATATCCCCCCAAAGTGACATGATTAATGTCTCGTGGTATGTTAGTCAATTGATGACTTCGTGGTTTGATGGGACGATGGCTCCATGTAGTTGCTGAGTTGAACATGATGTTCTGAAACTCATGAATTGAACATGTCATGAGACAAAGGTATAGTTCTTACGATGAAGTGACGAGTATTGCTCAGTCGATGGATCATTGAATATTGATTGTTGAACCAATATTCCTTGGTTTGAGAAAATATTTATCATCTGAGCAAGTGTTGCTCATGTGATGAATTGTTGAATATTTGATCGTATGAGAATGTGTTGCTCATCTAGTGGATTATTGGCGGCGTACCAAAAATATTAATTAGAATACTGGTCATTGAACCGAGCATAATTAATAAAATTAATGACCATGAGGTCGTCGTAAAATTATTAAGGTTGGAATCTAGAATGATGATCCTTGGATTCAGAAACCTAATTTGATCAATTGATGATCAATTCATGGTTCGTCAGAAGTTTAACCATGGGACGAAGGAGGGAGAGACTACATGGACCGTGGATCAACCATGTAGTGTCCATATGCTCACGTGAGAAAATACCAAGACCTCTTGAAGGATTGGTGAAGAGATGATCAAATGCTGGTTTAATCATTTATTCAAAAATGCTCGTCTGAGCCTTAGGTGAAAAAACCTAATTAATTATGAAGAGGTGAGGGACCGACCAAGGGGTCATGAAACCGTCCCTGGGTGGTCATGGGATCGAATGACGATCACTTCATAAAAATCCAAAGTGTTTGGAAGAGTTTTGGACCTAATACGTGCAATTGTGCAAATTAGGTCAAACTGTGAAAATTGATGGGACCGGCTTCTTTAAGCCAAGGAGCCAATCTTGGTCGATCAAGATAACATGATCGTGTCCCCGGGACGTCCATGTCTCAGTTCTAAGAATTTTTGATATTTTCTGACGTGCAGTTGAGCGTCCATTCGAGAAAATATGCCAAAATTAGGGTTTCGCTGAAACTGAGGAAAACACCATGAGATGATGGAAAATAATTATAAAATAAAGGAATGAGGAGGCGTGGGACCGTGAAATCAAGGTATTGTCGGCAAATCGTGACCACGGTCCGGTGGTGCCTCTCCCTTAATTTTATAATATTTTTCATGATTTTATGAAAATATCATGGATTTAAAGAGTTTTGATGAATTTAGGGAGTTTCCCTGAAGTGAAGGAGTTTTTATGAGTTCAAGGAAGCAAAAATATTAAAATAATAAAAACAAGGGTGTGCGGGGCCTTGGGAGGCATGGTCGGCCAGCTAGGACCCGGTCCCACAAGTTTTCATATTTTTTTTATATTTCTTAAGTATTTTTCATGATTTGAGAGAATTTTTCCTAATTTGAGAGATATACCATGAAATCAAGGAATTTGATGAATTCAAGGAAAAATAAAAATAATAAAACAAGGGGCATGTGGGACCGGCTAGGGCATGGCCGGCTGGCTAGTGGCTCGGTTCCACAAGTTTTCATAATTTTATTTATTATTTGATGATTTGTGCAAAATACCATGAAATCAAGGAGGTTTTTCATGAAACTAGAGAAATAATAATAATAATAAAATAATGAGGAACCGTGAGGTGTGGGGCCGGCTGGGACCAAGGCATGGCCGGTTGGCCAACGATCACTCCCCACACTTCTTTCCTTAATTTTATATTATTTTTACGAATTTATAAAAATACCATGAAACCGAGGAGTTTCCTCGAGACGAATGAGATTTGATAAAATGAGAGAATTTTCATCAAATCATGGAAAATAATAAAAATGCATTAAAAATATAAAACTGGCGTGGGATTGACCACAACACGGTCGGTCGGTCGTGTGTCCGTGCTCCCAGCACCCTGGTCAATATTTTTAATTATTTATTATTTTCTTCCCTATTTTGCATAGGTTCATCGTTTCGTTGTATTTTGAAATACTCTTTCCTGCGGTGACTGTTAGTGTATCGTCGTTGAATACACATTCACCATTTGAATCGGGGCTTACTTAGAGGTAGCTCAGACGCCCGGTTGTTGATTATTTATTACTAATTGTGGAATTCGGTGGAGAATAATTCACAAAACTGAGTAATAAGATGTTTATTATTAATTCATAAGATAAGCTGAGGATTCGACTACGAATTCAGAATAATAAAGTGAGCATTACCGTTCCATGGGATCGTAGATTTGACTATAGAATCAGAGTAATTAAGATTTATCTGTTACCATTTATGAGACCAGTTGTGGATTTGATCATGAAATCGTAGTAATGAGATAATATAGTTATTGCTATTCTATGAGATCAAGTCGTGGATTCGATCATAGAATCAGAACAATTGTTTATTTCCATTCCATGGGACCAGTTGTGGATACGACCATGGAATAGGAGCAATTGTTATTGCTATTCCATGGGACCAGTCGTGGATTCGACCATGAAATAGGAGCAATAATAGATTATTCTGGGAATTCAGTAGTGAATGTCACGGCAGAATTAATCTTAATTAGGAATAATTGACTTTGTGGCTCTATACTAGCAGAGAAAGCTGTCCAGGAGCATTAATTATCCCGATATGAGATTGTCGGTAAGTCATATCTTTTATATAGTCATAGTAAACTCGTTGTTTGTTCCTGAAGACGTTATCGCTCTATACTAGCAGAGCAAGCTGTCTAGGAGCCGTCCATCTCGTGATACTATATAGAAATAATCACTGAAAGTGTTCAGTATTCATGAGATATGCCGTTGTCCAGTCGTGAGACTACATATCTACATGTACTCTGAGAGAAGTACTCTCCGTTGAGAATTCGATGAGAGACCTGTGTCTCAATACTCACGTATGATTGCTGGATCAAAGCTTCGTATAATTATGAGTTTATGATTTTAGCCCTTGTCGAAAATACACCATCTAAATTAAGTCCCTTGCTTACTGAGGAAAGCTGTGTTCCTCAATCAGCATTAAATGGTGATTTTCCGGCCATAAATAATAATACCAGTAATTGAACTTAGTCGTAAGTTGAGACGTTACCGGATTTAGAGAGCATGAGAAAACCACGACTTGATGAAGGCTTCAATGTCATGATTGGAGCGTCGTTTGATGAGCATAAATTGGTGTTGAACCGCTGGTTTGGACGACGAATCCGTGGTCGGTTAGGATTCGCGGGCCGGTCCCAATAAGGAAATCCTTGGAAAATTAGGTTTTGGAAATAAAAAAATTTGTATAAAACGAATTAATCCCTTTTTTTTTTAATTTTTCAACGTCCAGCTCTCCATCACCTCTCCTCCTTCACGCCAGCAGGAGAAGCATGAAGTTGCGCCGCCACCTGATCGCCGCCAGTCGCCGTTGCCGCCGGTCAACTTCCGGCCGACCAGGTGCGTGCGTTTTTTTTTTTTTTTTG